>NC_029785.2:39152521-39175812 GCF_000816755.2 Arachis ipaensis | reverse complement strand
GGAGGAGAGAGTGCAGAAGGGGTTGGGGGTGGGTTTGGGGGACGCGAAAGGGGTAGGGTTTCGCGTGGGTTGGGGTTAGGGTATTTGAATCCATGCGAACGCGTGGGTCACGCGAACGCGTGGGTCACGCGAACGCGTGGGTCACGCGAACGCGTGGGTCACGCGAACGCGTGGGTCACGCGAACGCGTGGTTAGGGCAAAAAGGGAGATGACGCGAATGCGTCAGTGACGCGATCGCGTGAGTCAGGTAAAATGTAAGTGACGCGTACGCATGAAGCATGCGAACGCGTCGCTTAGAATTGTGCTAAACGCACAGTTCTAGCGTCATTTTGGTGTAACTCTCTGTTCCCAATAGGGTCCATAAAATCCATGCGACGCGTACGCGTCGCTCACGCTTTTGCGTGGGGTATGTGTAGTGCAAGTGACGCGTTTGCGTCAGGGACGCAAATGCGTGGGCCAGTTTGTGCTAAACACACACCAGCCACACGATTCCAGCCCAACTTTATGGGTGTTGGATCTTTACGCCGATTTCTAATCGACGCCTACGCGTGGCCTGCGCGCTCGCATGGGGTGAAATTTTTTTTAATGCAGAATGCAAAACCACCATTTTTATGCAATATGCAGAATGGAATGCTGATGTTTATGTTATGAATAAGTCCAGGTTCAATGAAAATAGAATAAAATAAAACTTAAAAACAAACAAAATTAAATAAAATTAAAATTGAAAAAGGAACGATCATACCATGGTGGGTTGTCTCCCACCTAGCACTTTTAGTTAAAGTCCTTAAGTTGGACATTTGATGAGCTTCCTGCTATGGTGGCTTGTGCTTGAATTCATCCAAAAATCTCCACCACTGTTTGGAATGCCAACAGCCTCCGGGGTCCCAAACTAGGCATGTAAAGCCCTTGAGCAAATTCAAATAGGTTTTCAGGCTCCCGGGGTGCTGAATATTAGAATAGATTCCAGGATCCCAAACCTTGCTCTTGTATCCGCCTTTGTCTCGATCTACATTTTTCCAGCCGGGTGGTTTGGAAGTTGTATTCTCACGAAGATGACCAAACATCTTCCTAGACCCATTCAATCGAACTTGATACCCATCCTTACACTTCAAATTGAAGCGTGGAACCTTATTGAATCTTGCATACCAGCTCTGAGTACGAACCATTTTCCTTTTACTCTTAAAGCCGCAAAGAGCTTTAAGCTGGCCATCTGTTTCAAGCAAACCATATTCAAGTGGAAAAATAAAGATAAAGGCTAAGGATTTTACCCACTTGAATTTTGTATTGGGTGGTAATGGCCTTGGAAAAGGTGTTTCTAGTGGTTTTGCAAGCTCTACTCCTTTGTATTCTTCTGTGAGTTCCTCCACTTCTTTGCAAACTTCTTCAATTTCAACCACGTCTCGATCCAAGTCTTCGATATCTTCCTCATTACTCAAGTCATAAGTTGGAGGTTGAGAAAAATCTACCTCAGCATCATCTTCGTATTTGCTTGGGGAAGATTCTTCTGTCTCAAAGAATTCACTTGCGGATGCAAGTTCATTACTAGGAAAACTTGGTTCGGGATTATCATTATCAAGGAAACTCGCTTGTTGAGTTGTTCCGTCCAGTTCTTCATAAGATACCTGCTTTGGGGGTTGTGCACTATCCTCTTTAGCATCAATTACAAATTTCTTGATAGAATTCTCCACAATTCTGGATTCCCATAGAGGTTCAGCATCTCCTAAGTCTTCAACCAATTCTTCTTCTTCGATAATTTCGGCTTCCTCCACTTGTTCCAGTACAAAGTCATGCTCCTTACTGTCCACTGGAGTTTCTAGTATCTCCTTCATGCTGCGTTCTTCATTAGATTGCCCACATGAAGCCATGGGGGTTCCTTGAGTGTCCGAACGTCGGGAAGGTAATCGATTGATTGCTTGATCCAGTTGGCAAAGGGTTGCATGAAATTTTTCCACTGTTTCCTTGAGTTGCTCCCTTGATTCTTGGGGTGATGGATATGGACATGACGCATAGGGACGTGGTGGTTCTTGGGAGTAATTGGATTGGAATTGGGGTGGATATGGGTTAGGGTCATAGGGAGGTGAATGGTGGTAGGGGGCTTGTGAATATGGTGGTTCAAAGCTATGTTGAGGAGGTGGATCATAGGCGTATGGTGGTACTTGTAGGTGATTACGAGGGGTCCACCATATCTATCATCTTGGTATGCACCTCGGAATGGTTCTTGACTATAGTATACTGGTGGAGGTTGGTTGTCACGAAAGGGTCCACCATAACTATTGTCTCAACATGCATTGTTGAATGGTCGTCGTCCATGGTACGTTGGAAGGTGTTGTTGCCTAAAGGGTTGATTAGATCCTCGTGGCTCCGTCCATCTCTGATTGTTTTGACCTTGATGCATGTTCCTATTATAGCTTCCATTCCTTTTAACAATATTAGAACCAAACTCAAAGCAACGGGGGTGAGAACTCATAGTAACTAAAAAAAATTAAAAATGAAAATAAAAGCAAATAAACAGGTAAAAGAAAATATTTACAATAACCAATAATAAGGCACACAGTTGCAATTCCCCGGCAACGGCGCCATTTTGACGATTGGATTTTCTATCGATAAAGAAATTCACAAATATAGTCGCATTGTAAGTATAATTTCTAAGCCAACAGATAATCCTTTCGTACAAAAGTTTTGTTTGTCACTTAAGCAAACCCAATAAAAATAAATAACCGAAATATTCAAACCTCGGGTTGTCTTCTCAAGGAATTGCAGGGAAGTATGATTTATTATTGGTTATGGAAAAGGTAGAATTTTTGAGTTTTTGAAATAAGGAACAAGTAATTTAAATGACAAAAAAAATAAATTAATAATAATAAAATCTCTTGGCAAGGTATAAGAATTGGAATTTCTATCCTAGTTATCCTTATCAGGTGTGATGAGAATTGGGTTTTAATCCCACTTAGTTAACCCTTACTGAACAAAGGAAAGTCAAGTGGACTGATTAATCTAATCCTCAAGTCCTAGTCAATTCCTATGGAAAGACTAGCTTTAGAATAATCCAAATCAATCAGCAACTCCAATTTTAATCAGCAGCTGAGTTTGATAACTCAAGTGTTAGCAATTACTTAACCAAAGTCAAAAGGGAAAAATATCTTAAATTAAATTAAAAGCATCATAATTAGAATAAGACAATCATCAATCTGAAATACCTCAAATTATATTAATTAAGAAAATCCTAACATGAATGGTTCATAAGCCAAACTGAAAAGATAAATAACAATTAACGTGATAGAATAAATAAAAGTAGAAAATAAATTAAAGAAACATTGAACCTGTGATTGAAGAGAAGTAATCCTAAAATTAAGAGAAATCCTAATCCTAATCCTAATCCTAAGAGAGAAGAGAGAACCTCTCTCTCTCAAAAGCTACATCTAATCCTAAAAGTGTGAATTATGAATGTTGTAAAACGTCTCTCTTTGATTCCTCCATTCTCTGGCTTATATTCTGTGTTTCTGACTTGGATTTGGGCCGAAAAAGGGTCCAGAAATCGCTGGGAGGTTTTCTACAGATTCCTGTACGTGGCGTCTGTCACGCGTTCGCGTGGGTCACGCGTTCGCATGGGTCACGCGTACGCGTCATTTGTGTTCTGCTCAAGGCACGTGTCCGCGTCAGTCACGCGTTTGCGTTAGTGCCATTTCGCGCTAGGCACGCGTTCGCGTCATCCATGCGTTCGCGTCGCTGCTTTTTCTTCAAAACTCCATTTTTTGCTTTCCTTCCATTTTTGTATGTTTTCTTTCTGTCCTTTAAGCCATTCCTGCCCTATGAGACCTGAAAATACTTAACACACAAATCACGGCATCGAATAGTAATAAAGGATAATTAAAATTAATATTTTTAAAGCATAGGAAACATGTTTTCGCACTTATCACATAATAAGGAAGGAAAAGTAAAACCATGCAATTCATATGAATAAGTGGGTGAAGAATTGATAAAAACACTCAATTTGAGCACAAGATGAATCATAAAATAGGGGTTTATCAATGGCCGCTATCAGTAGCGGCGGCTCACGGCTGAGGGTTCGCCAGAAAGACTAGCTTTAGTGGTATCCAAATCAATTAGCAACTTCTAATTATCAATCCACAAAGGAATTAGATAACTCAAGCGTCACTAATTACTCCACCTAGGCCAAGAGGAATAAAAATCTATACTAAAATCCAACCAAGCATTTCATCAAACACTTGGGAGGCACAAAAGAAAAGCATAGTAAATTGATAAAAAGCATAGAATCTAACAATAGAATGAACAAAAGTAGATCTACAAAAAAGTAGAAGGAAGTAATAACAACAATAGAAGAATGATGAATGTAACAACAAAGAATTAAGAAGAAAAAAAGAAGAAGAGAGCATGAATTACAACCTAGATCTAAGAACTAAACCTAATCCTAATCCTAATTCTAGAGAGAAGTGAGAGCTTCTCTCTCTAAAACTAAAACTAAACTAGCCTAATGTGTGTGTATGAATCTATGATATGCCTTCCCCTTCATTCCTTGGTCTTTTTAGCCCTTTTCCCACCAAAAACTCAGCTCCAAATGGGCTAGAAACCCTCCAAAATCGCTAGGCACGTGTTTGACTAAAGGAATCATGTGCGGCCTTCGGCGCGTACGCGCACAGCGCGTGTACGCGCCCCTGGGGTATTTTGCAATCCGCGCGGATGTGCACAGTGCGCGCGCATCCATGGGATTTTGCAAATCTTTGGCTTTTCATGATTTCTCCACTTTTTATGCTTTCCTTTCACTCCTTCGATCCTTTCCTAGCCCCTTTTCAACCTGAAATCACTAGCAAACACATCAATGCATCTAGTGGAATCAAAGGAAGATTAAAACTATCAAATTAAAGGTCTAAAGAAGCATATTTTTACATCTAAGCACAAATACAGAGACAATCACGAAATCATGCTATTTCATTGAATAAATGTGAGAAAAGATTATCAAAATGCTCTAAATTCAACACAAGATAAACCCTACAAAGGGGGTTTATCAGTCGATCCCACGGAGATTGTCGGCTTGAAGCAAGCTATGGTTATCTTGTAAATCTTAGTAAGGAGATTAACGATAAAAATGATTTTGTTTATGAAAAGTAAATAACATGAGATAAATGGTACCTGTGATTCAGTAATGAGAAACAGGTTGAGGTTCCGGAGATGCTCTATCATCTGAATCTCTGCTTTCCTACTGTCTTCTTCTCCAAACACGGATGGCTTCCTTCAATGGCAAGCTGTATGATCCTGTCAGATGAAAAATACCAGGTACGGTCTCTGCACGGCTAATCAACTGTCGAATTTCTCGTCTCGGATGAAAAATACCAGTACAGCTACCAGAAAAAGGTTCTCTGGCTGGCGTTTAACGCCAGTTTGGGCCATCAAATCTCAAACAAAGTATGGACTATTATATATTGCTGGAAAGCACAAGATGTCTATGTTCCAACGCAATTGAGAGTGCACCAATTGGGCTTTTATAGCTCCAGAAAATCCACTTCGAGTGTAGGAGGGTCAGAATCCAACAGCATCTGCAGTCCTTTCTCAGCCTCTGAATCAGATTTTTGCTCAGGTCCCTCAATTTCAGTCAGAAAATACCTGAAATTATAGAAAAACACACAAACTCATAGTAAAGTCCAGAAATATGATTTTTACATAAAAACTAATAAAAATATAATAAAAAGTAAATAAAACATACTAAAAACTATGTAAAAACAATGCCAAAAAGGGTATAAATTATCCGCTCATCACAACACCAAACTTAAATTGTTGCTTGTCCCCAAGCAACTAAAAACAAAATAGGATAAAAAGAAGAGAAAATACAATAAATTCCAAAATTATCAATGAAGATTAGTTTTAGTTAGATGAGCGGGACTAGTGGCTTTTTGCTTCTGAACAGTTTTGGCATCTCACTTTATCCTTTGAAGTTCAGGATGATTGGCATCCATAAGAACTCAGAATTCAGATAGTGTTATTGATTCTCCTAGTTCAGTATGTTGATTCTTGAACACAGCTATTTTATGAGTCTTGGCCGTGACCCTAAGTATTTTGTTTTCCAGTATTACCACCGGATACATAAATGCCACAGACACATAACTGGGTGAACCTTTTCAGATTGTGACTCAGCTTTGCTAGACTCCCCAGTTAGAGGTGCCCAGAGCTCTTGAACACACTCTTTTTGCTTTGGACCACCACTTTAACTGCTCAGTCTCAAGCTTTTCACTTGACACCTTCACGCCACAAGCACATGGTTAGGGACAGCTTGGTTTAGCCACTTAGGCCAGGATTTTATTCCTTTGGGCCCTCCTATCCATTAATGCTCAAAGCCTTGGATCCTTTTGACCCTTGCCTTTTGCTTTAAAGGGCTATTGGCTTTTTCTGCTTGCTTTTTCTTTTTCTTTCTTTTTTTCGCCATTTTTTTCCGCAAGCTATGTGTTTTTCACTGCTTTTTCTTACTTCAAGAATCAATTTTATAATTTTTCAGATTATCAATAACATTTCTCTTTTTTATTATTCTTTCAAGAGCCAACAATTTTAACATTCATAAACTTCACTATAAAAAATATGCACTGTTCAAGCATTCATTCAGAAAACAAAAAGTATTGCCACCACATCAAAATAATTAAACTAATTTCAAGATAGAATTCGAAATTCATGTACTTCTTTTTCTTTTTCAGAAAACATTTTTCATTTAAGAAAGGTGTTAGATTCATGGAATCATTCATAGCTTTAAGACATAGACACTAGACACTAATGATCATGTAATAAAGACAAAAACATAGACAAAACATAAAGCATAGAAACCAAAAAATAGAAAAATAAGAACAGGAAAATTAAAGAACGGGTCCACCTTAGTGACGGCAGCTAGTTCTTCCTCTTGAAGATCCTATGGAGTGCTTGAGCTCCTCTATATCTCTTCCTTGCCTTTGTTGCTCCTTTTGGCGTTAATGGAGGTTTCTCCGGCCTTAGGTGCCATTACTGGTTATGGAAAAAAAAAACAGAGCTTTTTTTCCACACCAAACTTAAAAGGTTTGCTCGTTTAAGGTTGGAAAGATTATTAATTTTTTTGGAAATAGAAATTGAAAGATGAATGTTTAAAATATGTTTGATGCAAAAACTTATGAATTAAAACATGAAAAATTGAAAAAAATCGAATTGGAAACAAAATTACCTCCCTTGTGTCATCCTGGCGTTAAACGCCAAGAATGCTATCCATTCTGGCGTTTAACGCCTACTTGACTGCCTCTTTGGGCGTTTAACGCCCAGCTAGATACCCTGGCTGGCGTTAAATGCTAGGAATCCTTCTTTACTGGGCATTTTTCTGAATGCCCAGAATGCTGCCTGCATGGGCGTTAAACGCCCATTCTGCTATCCTTACTGGCGTTTAAACGCCAGTAAGCCTGTCCTCCAGGGTGTGCTATTTTTGATGCTATTTTTGATTCCGCTTTAATTCTGCAGCTGTTTTTGTGATTCCACAAGATCATCAACCTAAAGAAAATATAAAATAACAATGGAAAATGAAATGGGAAATTAATTAACATGAATAAATAAGATTGGGTTGCCTCCCAATAAGCGCTTCTTTACTGTCTTTAGCAGGACTTTTACTGAGCTTTTAATTTAGTCTCAGTTTTGAGAACTCTTGCTCAACATTGCCTTCAAGATAATGTTTGACTCTCTGTCCATTAACAATGAATTTTTTGTCAGAGTCAATATCCTGAAGCTCTACATATCCATATGGTGACACACTTGTAATCACATATGGTCCCTTCCACCGGGATTTCAATTTCCCAGGGAACAATCTGAGGCTAGAGTTAAACACCAGAACCTTCTGTCCTGGCTCAAAGACTCTAGATGACAGCTTTCTGTCATGCCACTTTTTTGCTTTCTCCTTGTAAATTTTAGCATTTTCGAAAGCATTGAGTCTGAACTCCTCCAGCTCATTCAACTGGAGTAATATTTTCTCTCCAGCTACCTTAGTATTAATGTTTAGGAACCTGGTTGCCCAGTAGGCCTTGTGTTCCAGTTCCACTAGCAGATGACAGGCTTTTCCATACACAAGCTGGTATGGAGAGGTCCCTATAGGGGTCTTGAATGCGGTTCTATATGCCCACAGAACGTCATCCAGACTTCTTGCCCAATTCCTTCTACGGGTACTTACAGTCTGTTCCAGGATTCATTTAAATTCTCTATTTGAGACTTCAGCCTGCCCATTTGTCTGTGGATGATATGAAGTCACCACTTTGTGGTTAATTTCATATCGGACCAGAGCAGAGTCAAGCTGTTTATTGCAGAAATGAGTGCCTCCATCACTGATCAATACCATAAGGACACCGAACCTGCTGAAGATATGCTTCTGGAGGAACTTCATCACTATCTTAGTATCATTAGTGGGTGTTGCAATTGCTTCTACCCATTTAGATACATAGTCTATTGCCACCAGAATATAAGTGTTTGAGTATGATGGTGGGAAAGGCCCCATGAAGTCAATACCCCATACATCAAACAACTCAATCTCTAAGATCCCTTGCTGAGGCATTGCATAGCCGTGAGGCAGATTACCAGCTCTCTGGTAACTGTCACAGTTACGTACAAACTCTCGGGAGTCTTTATAGAGAGTAGGCCAGTAGAAACCATGGTACTTTCTAAATGGCAAAGAGTTGCTCATCCAAAAAGGTTTCAGAGATCTCAGTAGGAGGGTGGGACGCTCCTGCTACTGGTTCTATCCGGGACAGGTGATCTGCTACTTGGTTCTCTGTCCCTTTTCTGTTTCTTATCTCTATATCAAACTCTTGCAGAAGCAACACCCATCTTATGAGTCTCGGTTTTGAATCCTGCTTTGTGAGGAGATATTTTAGAGCAGCATGGTCAGTATACACATTCACTTTTGATCCTACTAAATAAGATCTGAACTTGTCAATGGCATAAACCACTGCAAGCAACTCCTTTTCTGTGGTTGTGTAATTCTTCTGCGCATCATTTAAAACATGGATAGCATAATAAATGACATGCAGAAGCTTGTTATGCCTCTGTCCCAATACTGCACCAATGGCATGGTCACTGGCATCACACATTAGTTCGAATGGTAATGTCTAGTCTGGTGCAGAAATGACTGGTGCTGTGACTAGCTTGGCTTTCAGAGTCTCAAATGCCTGTAGACCCTCTGTGTCAAAGATAAATAGCATGTCAGCAGCTAGCAGATTGCTCAGAGGTTTTGCAATTTTTGAAAAATCCTTTATAAGCCTCCTATAGAATCCTGCATGCCCCAGAAAGCTTCTGATTGCCTTAACATTGGCAGGTGGTAGTAATTTTTCAATTACCTCTACCTTAGCTTGATCCACCTCTATTCCCTTGTTCGAAATTTTATGCCCAAGACAATTCCTTCAGTCACCATAAAGTGACATTTCTTCCAGTTTAAAACCAGGTTAGTCTCTTGGCACCTTTTCAGAACAAGTGCTAGATGGTCAAGACAGGAGCTGAATGAGTCTCCAAATACTGAGAAGTCATCCATGAAGACTTCCAAAAATTTCTCTACCATATCAGAGAAGATAGAGAGCATGCACCTCTGAAAGGTTGCAGGTGCATTGCACAGACCAAATGGCATTCTTCTGTAGGCAAATACTCCATATGGACATGTGAATGCTGTTTTCTCTTGGTCCTGAGGATCTACTATAATTTAGTTGTAACCTGAATATCCATCCAAAAAGTAGTAGTATTCATGGCCTGCTAGTCTCTCTAGCATCTGGTCTGTGAATGGTAAAGGAAAATGATTCTTCCTGGTGGCTGTATTGAGCCTTCTGTAGTCAATACACATACGCCACCCTGTAACTGTTCTTGTAGGAACCAGTTCATTCTTTTCATTATGAACCACTGTCATGCCTCCCTTCTTGGGGACAACGTGGATAGGGCTCACCCAAGCGCTATCAGAAATAGGATAAATAATTCCAGCCTCTAGTAGCTTAGTGACCTCTTTCTGCACCACCTCCTTCATGGCTGGATTCAGCCGCCTCTGTGGTTGAATCACTGGCTTAGCATCATCCTCCAATAGGATCTTGTGCATGCATCTGGCTGGGCTAATACCCTTAAGATCACTTATGGACCACCCAAGAGCAGTCTTGTGTGTCCTGAGCACCTGAATTAGTGTTTTTTCTTCCTGTGGCTCTAAAGCAGCACTTATGATTACCGAAAAAGTGTCATCTTCTCCCAGAAATGTATATTTCAGGGATGGTGGTAGTGGTTTGAGCTTGGATTTAGGAGGCTTCTCCTCTTCCTGAGGAGTTTTCAGAGGTTCTTCTGTTTTCTCTGGTTCCTCCAGATCAGGCTGAACATCTTTAAAAATATCATCTAGCTCTGATTCAAGACTCTCAGTTATATTGACCTCCTTCACTAGGGAGTCAATAATATCAGCGCTCATGCAGTCTTTTGATGTGTCTGGATGCTGCATAGCTTTGATAGCATTCAACTTGAACTCATCCTCATTGACTCTCAGGGTTATCTCCCCTTTTTGGATGTCAATGAGGGTTCGTCCAGTTGCTAGGAAAGGTCTTCCTAGAAAGAGAGTTTGATGCCAGGGCATTTTGGCCAGTTTTACTGACCTTTTCTTTACTGTTTTAGGGTAGTTTCATGCATTTTCTTAGTTAATAAGCAAGCTTTGGGTAGATAATCACTTATATCTTGATTCAAGCAAACATTGTGAATTTCATGTGATTTTATGAGAATTATGCATGAATTGAATGAAAAATTGGATAATGCATGTCTCATAACTTGGATTAGAGCTTTGATGCACTTTATTTGCTTGATTTCAGGACAAAGGAAGCAAGGAAGAGCCACGTTAGCAGCCACGTTAATCTAATTAACGTGACCACTAACGTGGAATGGGAATAAACTTGCAACGTTAATCAGAAAAGTGATTGCCAATAACACCTTCGAAACCATCATGGCCTACGTTAATTGCCATGTTAACTACATTAACGTGGTGGTTAACGTGGAGAAAATGGAGCTCCAGCGTTAGTGGTAAAAGTCAATACCACTAACGCTCCAAATTGGCAATTAGCCACATTAAGAGTCACGTTAACTCAGTTAACGTGAACTCTAACGTGGAAAGGGAAGACAATGCCAACGTTAGTGACACTCACCTTTGTCACTAACGTTAGACTAAGCCCAATTGGCCACGTTAAGAGTCACGTTAACTACATTAACGTGAACTCTAACGTGGGAGGAGCAAGAAATCGCCAACGTTAGTGACACTCACCTTTGTCACTAACATTGGACCAAGCCACTATGAGCCACGTTAATTGCATTAACGTGGAGGAAAAAATGATGAGCCAATGTCAGTGACACTCACCTTTGTCACTAACGTTGGAGATGGCAATCACCACCATGTTAGTAGCCATGTTAAGATAATTAACATGAGGCACTAACGTGAGAAGGGGAATTTGGAACGTTAGTGACAAAGGTAAGTGTCACTAATGCTCTCGAGGCTAAGGCATGCCCACGTTAAGAGCCACATTAGTTATACAAACGTGGACTCTAACGTGAGAAAAGGGGGGGGGGCTAAGAGCAACGTTATTGGCAAAGGTAAATGCCAATAACGCTTGCGATGGACCAAAAGGCAACGTTAGTGGTCACGTTAGTGCCACTAACGTTGAAGTTAACGTGAACCATCTTGGGCTAGGAATGTTAGTGAAAAAGGTGATTGTCACTAACGTTCTTGAACCCACATTTTCACTTAACATTAATGCCACTAACGTCCTAGCTAAAGTCCATGCCTACTTCACACTTTCTCTGCAAGTAAAGCTGAGCCCACTGAAGATTCCAAACTGCTTCAACTCAAGATCCAAAGTCCCAAATCCAAAGACTTGAAGAGCCAACTAGAAGATCAGAAGAGTAGTATATATAGGAGTAGTTTTGAACTAGAGAAGGTGCTTTTGGCATTGGGAGAACTACTCTCTGTATAATTTTACTTTCTCTGCACTTTTAGTTTTACTTTGAGAATGTATTTTCCATCTTTGTTTTCCATTCCCAGAGCTATGAACAACTAAACCCCTTTCATTGGGTTAGGGAGCAATTGGGGTTTGGATGGATATAGTGACATATAATCCTACCAACATTTTGATTTGGGAATACATGTGGTATAATCAGTGACCATACTTCATCTCTTCTCATGAGCAATTAGACCAAGGAATTGGCTATTGATCAAGATTTGAGAGATTGAATTACCAAGGAATTGGAATTCAATCACTTAAGATTGCCAAGGAGATCAATGAATGCATTGATTGAGGAAGAGATGAAAATGAACTTGATCCGGAGAATACAACATCTCCTGAGCCCAATGAACTCCCCATTTCTGATCTTACCCATTCTCTTTACTTTCTGCCATTTACTTCTATGTTCATCTTCCCCATTCCCCATTTAAGATTCTTCAATTTACTTTCCGTCATTTACATTCAGTCCTTTATTTCCAGCAATTACATCTCCTGCCATTTACTTTCTGCCATTTAAATTTCTGCAATTCTCCAATCAAATTCTGCTTAGCTCAACTAGAACATTTCTCCAATTAAAGTTGCTTGACCAATCAATCCCTGTGGGATTCGACCTCACTCTATTGTGAGTTTTTACTTGACGACAATTCGGTATACTTGCCGAGGGAAAATTGTTAAGAGACAAGTTTTCGTGCATCAAGTTTATGGCGCCGTTGCCGGGGATTGATTTTGTATCAACAATGATTAAATTGGTGGATAACTAGATTGAGCATTTTTCTTTTGTTTGATTTAAATTCTGTTTGAGTAATTTACTTTCAGTTTTAGTTATTTTCTTCCCTTTACCCCTACCCGTTTGTGGTGTTCTCGTATTTGTTACAATTCAGTTCACTAACCCACTAACTGTTTGATATATTGCATCACTCACACTAACAACATTTTTAACAAGACTATTCTCTATCTCCCTTTTGCTTTGGCCTTGTTAGTTGTATGACAGGTAGAAGAAGCGGGACTTCAACTTCCTTTGATTCTGAACCTGAGAGGACCTTCCTTAGACTAAGGAGGGAAGCAAGAGGAAAGAGAGTTGTCGGTGCTGAGGAAGAGGAGGAGTATTTTGAACTAGACATGGATGAGAATATGGAGAACCATCATGAAGAAGAGGCTCACAACCATGGCATAGAAGGTCCAGTGCATCATGCTAGATAAGAAAAAAGAGTTCTAGGCTCTTATATCAATCTAAACCCAGGAAACTGTGGAAGTAGCATCCAAAAGCCAACCATACATGCCAATAACTTTGAACTAAAGCCACAGCTCATCACCCTGGTTCAGAACAACTGTTCATTCTGAGGAAGTGTCCAAGAAGACCCCAATCAACATCTAACCACATTCCTGAGGATATGTGATACTGTGAAGTCTAATGGTGTTCATCTTGACACCTATAGACTGCTTCTGTTTCCCTTCTCACTCAAGGACAAAGCATCTAAATGGCTGGAATCCTTTCCAAAGGAGAGTTTAACAACCTAAGAAGATGTGGCAAACAAATTCTTGGTGAGATTCTATCCTCCTCAAAGAATCAACAGGTTAAGAGCTGAGGTACAAACCTTCAGGCAACAAGATGGTGAAACTCTCTATGAAGCATGGGAGAGGTTTAAGGACTTGACAAGAAGGTGCCCGCCAGATATGTTCAATGAATGGGTGCAGTTACACATTTTCTATGAAGGTCTTTCTTATGAATCAAAGAAGGCAGTAGACCACTCATCTGGGGGATCTCTGAACAAGAAGAAGACCATTGAAGAGGCCATAGATGTCATTGAGACTGTAGCTGAGAATGACTACTTCTATGCTTCTGAAAGAGGAAACACTAGAGGAGTAATGGAGCTAAATAACGTGGATGCATTGCTGGCCCAGAATAAGCTGATTACCAAGCAGTTGGCTGACCTTACCAAGAAGATGGAGAGGAACCAAGTAGCAGCAATCACCACCTCATCAGCAACCCAAGAAGGAGTGAATGCAGAAGCAGAGGGTGAGCAAGAACAAGCCAACTACATTGGAAACTCACCTAGGTAGACCGATGATCCATACTCCAAAACTTACAATCCTGGTTGGAGGAACCACCTAAACTTTGGGTGGGGAAATCAACAAGATCAAGGCCAAGATCAGAGACGTCACAACCCCAACAACAATGCAGCTCACCAACATTCCACACAGAGATCATATCAGCACCCACCTAACAACACTTCTTAACATCCATATCAAAACCAAAATGGCCATTCTCATCCCTCCAACTCCAACTCACCATCATCTGAAGATAGACTCTCAAGGATTTAGACCCTACTTAAAGGCATATGTAAGGAACTCCAAGAGAACAAGGTGTTCAAGGAGGAGGTGCGAGCTAATATCAAAAACCAAGGAGACACCATTAAGAGGCTAGAATTTCAAGTGGGATACCTCTCTGAGAAGATTCCCAAACCTACTGACAGCTTCCCAAGCGACATAGAGAAAAACCCGAGATGTGAAGCAAAGAAAGTAAGATGGGAAGACTGCAAGATGATCACTATAAGTGATAAGGGGACTGAGGAAGAGCTGAACAAACCCTTCGAACACTCCGGAGATACTTCAGCAGAGAAGCAGGAAGAGGGTCACCAAGAAACCAAAATTACACAGAAGGAGATGCTGAAACTCTATGCACATTTTCCCCAAAGACTCAAGGGTGGTGTGGAAAAGAGAATATACTCAAAGTTCCTTGATATGTTTGCATCTCTCCATGTAAACATACTATTCATCAAGGCTCTCCAACAAATGCCCTCGTACATTAAATATATGAAAGAGCTGCTGACCAGGAAAAGCTCACTCAAAGGAGGGCAAACAATAGTGATGAATAAGGAGTGCAGTGCTCTCATTCAACCAGAGTTGCCTACAAAAAGGAAGGACCCAGGGAGTTTTCACATCCCCTGTGCCATAGGAGAAACAATGTTTGACAAAGGACTCTGTGACCTGGGAGCAAGCATCAACTTAATGCCTTTATCCCTTATGAAGAAGCTGCAGATCAATGAGCTAATGCCCACAGACGTAGTCATCAGGCTGGTTGACAAAACTCAAAAACAAGCAGTAAGAGTGGTTGAAAACGTGTTGGTAAAGGTTGGGAACTACTTCTTTCCCACAGACTTTGTCATATTGGAAATGGAAGAGAGTCACCTTCACCCAATCATATTGGGAAGACTATTCCTAGCTACAGCTAGAGCGCTCATAGATGTGGAGCGATGAGAGCTAATACTGAGGATACATGACGAACAACTCGCATTCAATGTCTTCAAACCCTCACAAGAGGCAGATCAGGAAAGCAAGGAACCAAGGGGAGAGCACGACAAAGCACTGGTGGAAGAAACAAGCATTGAAGCACAAGCTGTACACCTGGAAATCCCTTTGGTTGATGAACAAGACAGTCAGCAGTTGTCACAGCATAAGGAAAACCAGGAGGAACCTAAACCACCAGAGTCATATGAGACCAGCAACAAAATTTCCTTGGAAAAAGAAGTCACAAAGAGCAGGGCAACATCAAAAGGAACAAAGAAGAAGGCACCAAGGAGGTGGAGGAACAAGAAGATCCCTACAGAGGACTTCTCTCCAGGGGATAAAGTGATCTCACCTTATTTCCCAGTTATCCCACCTCATCTCCCCACCATCCCATCTCAGCTACCTAAAGTTTTCACCATCCACAGGATTCTCTCCTTAGAACATGTGGAGATCCTTGATGAAGCCAATGGAGATAGATTTACTGTGAGGGGGAAAGATTTGAAGCATTACCAACCACCCTGACAAAGTCAAAACGTCAAGCTAGTGACGCTAAAGAAGCGCTTCATGGGAGGCAACCCATGTTTTATAAACTTTTATGTAGTTAATAATGCAAGGTTCATGAATTCCAATTCAACTCTGACATATACTTGAATGAATCCTTTTATGCAGCACATAGTGAAGAACAAGTTTAGTGTTCAAGGCACACTAAGAGAGCATAAATACAATTCATATCATGTCACTCTTAGAGCCTTGAACAAAACTTTGTACACCACATGACCACAAACTAAGTTTGGTGTCACCAATGTTGCAAACATGGACAATTAAATAGTCAGTTGGTTTGCATTCATGAATAGCACTTAGTTAGTTAGAAACAAAAACTTTAAAAAGTAGTTATCCCATTTTTAAATTTTGCCGCCACTATCCACATATTCATTAATCACATCCCTTTTATTTTGTAGGAGAATTGATGGAACAATTGAAAGAGGAAGGGTTCGGCCACTTCAAAAGGAGAGGACTATACACGTGTCCTCAAGGGGAATGCATTGGGAAATGTTGCCATGCAACATTGGAAAAATGACACGCTTGGAATTCGAACCAAACCCATCATAAAGTTGATGATCCTTGTGCTCATCCCATGCTAAACCCCATCCGTTCATCATACACCCACTCCATCAATCCACACCTTTCATTCACTCACCACTTCCATATATAAGTGGTTCTTATTCCATACTCCCTTTCACATTCCAATTTCCATCCTTTATACTTCCCACTTTCGGCACCTAACTCCTCTTACCCCATCAAAAGCACTCTCACCCACTCCTTTAACTATACCCTATCCAAACCCAATCGAATTTCACCAGCAACTCATACTCCTCACCACCTTTACATACCAACTCCTATTCATGGCATCGTCAAGCTCTAAAAGAAGAAAGGGAAAGGAGCCTATGGAGCAATGCCCTTTCGATGAGAAGAAATTTAGAACCTTTCACCATGCACTACAATTCGGGTGGATGGTTGATAAGGAGATCATCTATGAGCTAGGCTTTCAAGTCAGAAAGACTGAGTGCCCCAAAATCACAGAGAAGGTGGAAAAGAGAAGATGGGAGCTTCTTACTGATCCAGTCATAAAAGTAAATGCAATTCTTGTAAGAGAGTTTTACGCAAATGCAGTCAGGTATGATAAGGCAGATGACTCCTATATAAGCTTCGTAAGAGGGGTGACCGTGGATTTCAGTCCTATGAGCATCATGAGGGCGTTAAAGCTAAGAACCATACCATTTGCAGAAGAAAGCTATCACTCCAGAATAGATAGCAGTCTCGATCATAACCAGATTGTGCAAGATATTTGTGTAAAAGGGGCTGATTGGGTACAAGACCCTCAAGGGAAGCCCAAGTTCATCAAGAGAGGGGACCTCACTCCTGAAGCAAAGGGGTGGTTCGAAATTGTAAGGAGATCCATCCTCCCCGCCGGAAATAATTCAGAGGTGAATCTTAAGAGAGCAACAATGGTGCAATGTATACTTAAAGGGGGAGAGATCAAGGTTCATGAACTCATAGCCCAAGGCATTAGGAAGATGGCTGAGAAAAGCGATTCTGGAGGAAGGTTGGGCTACTCCAGCACTATTTTCCATCTGTGTGACAAGGCTGGGGTGGTGTTCGAGGATGAGAACCCCGAGTGGATAAAAGTGGGCATCCCAATTACTTTTCGATGGATGCATGCTGTTGCATCTCTCCTACCTCAACGAAAGCCAAGAAAGAGGCCAGCCCAGCAAGTGGTAGAAGGACAAAACCTAGAAGAGCAAGCCCCTTTGGACATGCACCAACTACAGGAAGCCATTGATGGCTTATTTAGACAATACTTAGAAAATCAAGGGGCACAGAGAGCTTCAACTACAGTTGATGGATCGTCAAGAAGAATCACTCTCTAGATGGACGAATCAATAAGGAAAGTGGCAAAAGCAAATAATGGAACAGCAACTGAAACAAGGGAAACAATGGGGTGAATCCTTTCACAGGATAGAACAAAGGCAGGATCAACAACAAGAAGCCATCCAAAAGCTAATCAACATCCAAGCACATCAAGGTGCACACATACATGAAATGCATCGGAAACAATTGGAACAGGCATAACTCTTTGACGAATACAGAGCGTTCACAGAAGGAGTTTATATGAACGAGACTGGACATCATGTGAACACTCAAGCCAGGCTCAGGTACTTAGTTGGACAACTGCCTATATTGCATCCGGAAATCACAAGATATGAAGAGGTGAAAGATGACTTAGCGCAAGAAGAAAGAGAGAAGGTAGAAAAGAGTCATGAATCAGTAAGGAAGGCACTTGAGGAGTGGAAAAAAGCCAGAATGGCACGAATACTAGGAAACACAAGTGGACACAAAGAGGACAAACAAGAGGGAGAGCATGGACACCCCCGTGAGTAAAAGGTGGTGGAGTTTCCTCTTTGTCCCATCTTTTTCAAGTTTTAAATAAGGAAAATCATGTATGAAATAGAACATGTTTCCATGGTAGTTTAAGATTTTAAATCCTGCCTTTAAGTTTTCATTGGTTAGGTCTATGCTTGCTAGTCTAATGTCACTACTGCATTTTCACCCTGCTTACTTGTATGCTTGTCCTTTAAGTCAAATAAAAAGAGATGTTATGAAAGACCAGAGTGATGTTCAATTTGTGGAGTAAGTTCTTAAGCTTGTGGTGTAGTAAGTACTTAGCTAAGCTGGTTCACCAACAAGGTAGGAAGGTAACTATCTGTCCTGAATCATATGCTTGAAACACACCCCATGAGACTAGCTAAATAACAAGATCCTAATAAGAAAAGGGGAAAGGAAAATGAAAGTTGAGAAATAAAGAAAAAGAGTAAGAAATAAGGCTAGGCACCAAGGGTTGAATCTTAAGGCATGTGTCTGTGGTGCTCCTGTGTAAAGGATCTACTTGGATGAATAAGCTCTCAGGGGTGCCTTATCACTTGATAACTTGGGTTAACTAACCCGGGATTATCAGCTGAAAGTCCACTATCAAGAGTAACCCTTGCTACAGAGCACTTAAGGGCATTTTGGCCAGTTTCACTGACCTTTTCTTTACTGTTTTAGGGTAGTTTCATGCATTTTCTTAGTTAATAAGCAAGCTTTGGGTAGATAATCACTTACATCTTGATTCAATCAAATATTGTGAATTTCATGGGATTTTATGAGAATTATGCATGAATTGAATGACAAATTGGATAATGCATGTCTCATAACTTGGATTAGAGCTTTGATGCACTTTATTTGCTTGATTTCAGAACAAAGGAAGCAAGGAAGAGCTACATTAGTAGCCACGTTAATCTAATTAACGTGACCACTAACGTGGAATGGGAATAAACTTGCAACATTAATGAGAAAAGTGATTGCCAATAACGCCTTCGAAACCATCATGGCCCATGTTAATTGCCACGTTAACTACATTAACGTGGTAGTTAACGTGGAGAAAAAGGGAGCTCCATCGTTAGTGGTAAAAGTGAATACCACTAACGCTCCAAATTGGCAATTAGCCACGTTAAGAGTCACGTTAACTCAGTTAACGTGAACTCTAACATGGGAGGAGCAAGGAATCGCCAACGTTAGTGACAAAGGTAAGTGTCACTAACGCTCTCGAGGCTAAGGCATGCCCACGTTAAGAGCCACGTTAGTTATACTAACGGGGACTCTAACGTGAGAAAAAGGGGGGGCTAAGAGCAACGTTATTGGCAAAGGTAAACGCCAATAACGCTTGCGATGGACCAAAAGGCAACGTTAGTGGTCACGTTAGTGCCACTAACGTTGAAGTTAACGTGAACCATCTTGAGCTAGAAACGTTAGTAAAAAAGGTGATTGTCACTAACATTCTCGAACCCACATTTTCACTTAACGTTAACGCCACTACGTCCTAGCTAAAGTCCATGCCTACTTCACACTTTCTCTGCAAGTAAAGCTAAGCCCACTGAAGATTCCAAACTGCTTCAACTCAAGATCCAAAGGCCCATATCCAAAGACTTGAAGAGCCAACTAGAAGATCAGAAGAGTAGTATATATAGGAGTAGTTTTGAACTAGAGAAGGAGCTTTTGGCATTGGGAGAACTACTCTCTGTATAATTTTACTTTCTCTGCACTTTTAGTTTTACTTTGAGAATGTATTTTCCATCGTTGTTTTCCATTCCCAGAGCTATGAACAACTAAACCCATTTCATTGGGTTAAGGAGCTCTGTTGTAATTTGATGGATCAATAATAGTTTTCATTATTCTTCTTCTTTCTTTTCTCTTGATTTTACTAAAAAGCTTTTAATCTTCATCCAATTGGTAGTTGTCTTGGAAAAGAAGCTATTCATACTTGGATCTCTTCGGAACCTTGGAAGAAGAATGAAGAGATCATGCTAGAAATGCTTTCTCATGTTGGACCAAATTGGGGTTTGGATGGATATAGTGACATATAATCCTACTAACATTTTGATTTGGGAATACATGTGGTATAATCAGTGACCACACTTCATCTCTTCTCATGAGCAATTAGACCAAGGAATTGGCTATTGATCAAGATTTGAGAGATTGAATTACCAAGGAATTGGAATTCAATCACTTAAGATTGCCAAGGAGATCAATGAATGTATTGATTGAGGAAGAGATCAAAAGGAACTTGATCTGGAGAATACAACATCTCCTGAGCCCAATGAACTCCCATTTCTGATCTTACCCATTCTCTTTACTTTCTGCCATTTACTTCTATGTTCATCTTCCCCATTCCCCATTTAATATTCTGCAATTTACTTTCCGTCATTTACATTCAGTCCTTTATTTCCAGCAATTACATCTCCTGCCATTTACTTTCCGCCATTTAAATTTCTGCAATTCTCCAATCAAATTCTGCTTAGCTCAACTAGAACATTCCTCCAATTAAAGTTGCTTGACCAATCAATCCCTGTGGGATTTGACCTCACTCTATTGTGAGTTTTTACTTGACGACAATTCGGTATACTTGCCGAGGGAAAATTGTTGAGAGACAAGTTTCCGTGCATCAGAGTTGCACTCTTGTGCTCCTCCATTTCCAGCACTACAAAGTCAGTGGGAAAGGCAAATGGCCCAACCTTGACAATCATGTCCTCAATTATGCCTGATAGAATTTTAATGGAGCCATCAGCAAGTTGGAGGCATATCCGGGTTGGTTTAACTTCATCAGTCAAACCAAGCTTTTTGATAGTGGATGCAGGTATTAGGTTGATACTTGCCCCAAGATCACATAGAGCTGTCTTGGTACAAGCACCCTCTAATGTGCATGGTATCATTGATAAACCACTATTTCATGGTTTATCTTGTGCTCAATTGAGTGGATTTTATCAACTCTTTACCCACTTATTCATACTATTTGCATGGTTTTACATTTGCCTTCTTAATTATGTGCTTTGATTGAAAACATGCTTCTTTGGTATTAATTTGCTAATATTAATCCTCTCTTATTACCATTAGATGCCTTGATATGTGTGTTAAGTGATTTCAGAGATTACAGGGCAGGAATGGCTCATAGGATGAAAAGGAAGCATGCAAAAGTGGAAGGAATACAAGAAGTTGGAGAAATTGCTAAAGCTGTCCAGCCTGACCTCTTCGCACTCAAACGGCTATAACTTTAGGTACAGAGGTCCAAATGATGCGGTTCCAGTTGCGTTGGAAAGCTAACGTCTGGGGTTTCGATTTGATATATAATATGCTATAGTTTCCCTGATTCTAGACGACGCGACCGCATGCTCCATGCGGCCGCGTCGCAGTGACAGAAATCCAGCGTGATTGAATTCGAGACCAGCGAATTCTGGGCTATTTTCGACCCAGTTTGCGGCCTAGAAAACACAGATTAGAGGCTATAAAGTGGGGGAATGCATCCATTTATAAGGAGGCTCTCATAATTCACAATTTTAGTTTTAGATGTAGTTTTTAGAGAGAGAGGTTCTCTCCTCTCTCTTAGGATTAGGATTTAGGACTTCTCTTAGTTTTAGGAGTGACTCTCAATCCCAAGTTCAATGTTCTTTTATTTCTTTTCCCAATTTAGTTTATGACTCTGTATGATTGATTTTCTATTTTAATATATTTTGAGGTATTTCAGACTTATGATTGCTCTCTTTAATTTATGTTATTGTTGCTTCCCATCTGAAGGCATTTTTATTCCGGTAGATTTACTTTTCCCCTTTTGGCCTTGGTTAAGAAAGCAGTAACTCAGGGGTTATCTTATCTCAACATAATTGATAACTGTTATCTTTGCTAATTGAACTGAACTTCAATAATCCCAACCTTTTCTTAGGAAATAAATAGGATTCGAAGATCAAACTAATTAGTCCCTTGACTTTCCTTTACTTTAGTAAAGGTCAACTAAGTGGAATTAAGATTCAACTTTCATTATCAATGATAAGGATAACTTGGTCTGGACTTCTAATTTCTAATACATTGCCAAGAGTTTATGTTTATTGTTATTATTTTATTCCCTCTGCCATTGCTTTTCTAACTTTTTACCTTGATCCAAAAACCCCAAAACATACCTTTGCATAACCAATAATAAGAACATACTTCCCTGCAATTCCTTGAGAAGATGACCCAAGGTTTAAATACTCGGTTATCAATTTTAAAGGGGTTTGTTACTTGTGACAACCAAAACGTTTGTACGAAGGGATTTCTGTCGGTTTAGAGACTATATCTACAATGCGAATGTTTTTATTAAAATTTTTTACTGGCAAAAATCTCAACGTCAAAATGGCGCCGTTGCCGGGGAATTGCAAACGTGTTCCTTATTATTGGTTATTGTAAATATTTAAAAAAAATCAATTTTCAATTTTCAATTTTAAAAATTCAATTTTTAAAATTTAAAATCCAAATTTTAAAAAAAATTTCAAATTTTAATCTTCAAATTTCAATTTTAAAAATTAAAAATTCAAATTTTAATTTTCAAATTCAAAAATTTGAATTTCAAATTTGCTTTTATTTTTGTTTTTAAATTTTTATTAACTAACTATGAGTTCTCACCCCTTTCGCTTCAAGTTTGATTCCAATGTTGTTGTTAGGAATGGAAACTATAATGAGAATAGGCATCAAGGTTGGAAGAATCAAAGATGGGAGGAGCCACAAGGATTTAATCAACCCTCATGGCAACAACCACCTCCAATGGACTATCAACAACCATTCTGTGATGCATATCAAGGCAATGGCTATGGTGAGCGCTCTTTTGATTATCAACAACCACCACCATACGCCTATGAACCCCCTCCTCAACATAACTTTGGACTACCAAACTCACAAGCCCCTTTCCGCCATTCACCTCCATATGACCCTAACCCTCAACCACCATACCAACCACCTTATGAACCAAATGAACCATACACAGAACCACCACCCTTCCAACACAACTACTCTCATGAACCACCACCTCAATATTCACCATCTCCATATCATTATCAAGATGAACCACCTTCCTATTATGAACCCTCTCTCCCAACCAAT
>NC_029785.2:39134787-39149881 GCF_000816755.2 Arachis ipaensis | reverse complement strand
GCATCAAGGTTGGAACAATCAAAGATGGGAGGAGCCACAAGGATTTGATCAACCCTCATGGCAACAACCACCTCCAATGGACTATCAACGTGATGCATGTGATGCATATCAAGGCAATGGCTATGGTGAGCGCTCTTTTGATTATCAACAACCACCACCATACGCCTATGAACCCCCTAACTTTGGACTACCTTATGAACCATATGAACCATATATAGAACCACCCCAATTCCAACCCAATTACTCACAAGAACCACCACTTCAATATTCACCATCTCCATATCCATCAATCCAAGAGCACTATGATCCTATTTATGAAAGCCGAGTGCATCAAGAGACAAAGGATCGTTTCAAGGAAACAGTGGATCGATTTCATGCAACCATTCGTCAATTGGAGCAAGCGATAATTCAATTAGCTTCTCAACGTTCGGACACTCAAGGAACTCCCATGGCTTCATGTGGACAATCTAATGAAGAACGTAGCATGAAGGAGATACTAGAAACTCCAGTAAACAGTACGGAGCATGACTTTGTACTAGAACAAGTGGAGGAAGCCAGAATTATTGAAGAAGAAGAAGTGGTTGAAGACTTAGGAGATGCAGAACCTCCATGGGAAAGTCCAGTCATAGAACCCCCTTCCAAGACGTTTGAAATTGATGCTGAGGAGGGTGTACAACCTCCAAGGCATATCACAATTGAAGACTTGGAAGAGGTTGATCAAAAGATGGAGATTCAAGAAGAAGAAGCACAACCTCGCATGCCCTTGGAAAGCAATGAAGAGGAGATTGAATTGGAAGAAAGCTACCAAGAGGAAGAGGTTGAAATTGAAGAAGCTTGCAAAGAGGTGGTAATTATCAGAGAAGAGCACAAGGGAGTGGAGCTTGCAATTTCATTAAAAATACCTCCCCCTAAATTGCCATCATCCTTCACAATATTCAAGTGGGTAAAATTCATATCCCTTAGCTTTCTAATTCCACTTGAATATGGGCTACTGGAGACGGATGGTCAACTTAGAGCTCTTTGTAACATTAAGAGTAAGAGGAAGATGGCCAGTGGTAAGAATTGTCCTACAAGGTTCATCATGGTTGGAAGCTTTAAGTTTAAACGCAAGGGTTGGTGTAAAGCTCAATTGAATGGGTCTAGGAAGTTGTTTGGACGCTTCAGTGAGAATTCCAAAGCTGAACCACTCGGATGGAATCATGATAATCAACTTGAAGACGGGTGCAAAAGCAAGATCTGGGACCCCGGAATTCATTCTAGCAATCAACACTCTTGGGGCCTTATCACTTGCTTTAACTTACTTGAAGGCTTTCTGCGCCTAGTTTGGGATCCCGGAGGCCATTGGAATTACAAACATTGGTGGAGATTCCTGGATGAATACAAGCATAAGCCACCATAACAGGGAGCTCACCAAATGTCCAACTTAAGGACTCTAACTAAAAGTGCTAGGTGGGAGACAACCCACCATGGTATGATCGTTCCTTTTCCAATTTTAATTTTATTTAGTTTTGATTGTTTTCGAGTTTTATTTTATTTTATATTGAACCTGGAGTTTTGTATCACATTCATATTAACACTGCATTCTGCATTTTTTTTTTCAGATTATCAAAAAAAAAAAGGGATTTTCGCACGCGACGCGACAGCGTCACCGACGCGTCCGCGTCGTATGTGCGTTTGGAAGAAAAGAATTGAACAGAGAGTCACGCGAAAGCGTGGCTGGAGGCGCGCCATTAGCACAAATTGACTCCACGCAACCGCGTCAATGACGCGTCCGCGTCATTTGGAAAAATAGCCTCCCACACGACCGCGTCACCCACGCGGCCGCGTGACCTGAAATCGGCGTAAAAAGGGTGTATGGCAGAAAGTTGAGCTGGAGTTGGGCTGGACTCGTGCTGGAAGCCCAAGCCCTACCACGCGTCTGCGTCATTTTTAAAAGAAAGGCCACTCACGCGATCGCGTCGACCACGCGATTGCGTCACCCAGAATTTTGGCAAAAAGAGTTTCGAACAGAGAGTTGCGCGACCGCGAGGCTGCACTCGCGCCAATCGCACAAAACAGGCCACGCGATCGCGTGACCCATGCGTCCGCGTCACCTGACCTTCTTGCGCACCACGCGTCCGCGTCACAAGCGGCGCACAGAATATCCAGATCAGCCAAATTTTCTTATCTTTTCTTCTCTAATCCTTATTTTTCTTATCTTTTCTTATTTCTTTCTTCTTCCTTTCTTATTTTCTTTCACCTCCATTCTATTTTATTTGCATATTTCATTCATTGCATCTTAATTTTGTGCATATTTTTATTTTCTTTTTTAAATTAATTATTTTTCCTTTGGTGTTAAAATTTTCATATTTAACTGTTGCATCTTCCCTTGAATTATTTTTGGGTGCTTAGTGACTTGTTTTATTCTGGATAGGTTATATTATTTATATCAATGCCAATCTTTTATACTTGCATTACTTTTTGCATTGACATGAATTTACATTATCTCTCCTTACCCACACTCTCTTCCCTATTGTTGCAAATTTTTGCACTCTTGAATTGCCATGTGCTTTTATTTGTTTTCTCACGTATATGTTGAAGCTTCCATGTAAATGAGACCCTTATCATTTGGCATTAACCCAACCATACTTCATTTATTTTTTTATCTCTATTATTGGGTTACCTTTCTTCCCTTTTTCTTTCAGGATGGCCACCAGGAAGGGAACCGGAAGACGCTTGAAAGGGGAGACAAACAAGTCCATCTGCACAATCCTTGAAGAAAAGCATCAGTTAAAACAGCCCATCCACTTGTACATCTTAGCATGCACCGAGGACGGTGCAACCTTTAAGTGTGGGGAGGTCGATACTGATCTCCGTGGGTTAGTACTTTCTTTTCAACACCAATAATCTTATTTTCTTTATTTGTTCATTGTTGCATCTGCATATTTGATTGCATATTTATTTGATTTTGTACATTTAGTTACTACTTGGTTAAAATAATAAATCTCTTTTTAAGATCCTATTTTTGAAAAAATTTCACTAATTTAAATAAAAATTTTTCACTAATTTAAAAAAAATTTAAAATTTTTTTATGTGTTAAATTTGTTTGAAGTTGTATTTGGAATATGGTTTTTGAGCCAAAGAACACACAACCTGTGAGACTTTGAGCTTATTTACATGGTTACATTATTTAACCATAAATATTTTATTCCTGTGTGTTCCCTTCTCTATGATTGTAATCTATATTTTGTTCCAATCTATATGTCTATTATTTAGTGTATTTACATGCTTGCATATGATTGAGGCTATTGTTTGATTTTAGCTCACTTATCCCAAATAAGCTTACCCTTTAAATCACCATTGTCAGCCACTTTGAGCCTTTTAATCCCCATTTGTTTTATATCTTACCACATCACTAGCCTTAAGCGGAAAACAAATTAATTATCCCAATTGAATCTTTGGTTAGCTTAAGATAGTGTGTTAATTAAGTGTGGGGAAACTGTGGGAACATGGATTAATAAGGGAATGTATCATGAATATTGGGAATTTGGGAACCTACTCATGAAAAAAAAAAACCAAAATAGAAAAATAATAGAAAATCCATGTGCATTGATAAGTTATGTTTATTTCTCTATAAAAAAAAAAAGAGAAAGAAAGAAAAGAGAAAAAAATCCAAAAATATTCAATAAATAAGTAAATAAATAAAGGGACAAAATTACCCCAATGCTAAGTTAATAAATAGATCAATGCACATGTGATAAAAGTAAAGAAATATCAAAATTTTGGTACATGAGTATGGGAATCATATAAAAGTGGGAATTATGGGTAGCTAGGCATGAATTTAAAAGTATATAGAGTATATGTATATTAGGTGAGAGCTTAGGCTAATTAAAGATTCATATTATAGCTCACTTGACCATACATATATCCTTACCTTTACCTCAGTCCCATTACAACCCTGAAAAGACATCATGATGTTTGCATTTGTATGCTAAATATTTGTTGATTGGTTAGATGAACAACAAAGTTTAGAAAGCATGATTAGAGAAGAGTAGAGTGATTGACCCTAGACACTTGAGAGTTAGAGTGATATACACTACTAGTAAGGGTTCAATGCTTGATTCTATGTTCCCTGCTTTCATGAGCTATCTTCTTACAAGTTTACTTGTCTTTTATTGTATAATTTGAATTAGTGAAATCTGATTCATGTTTGTCTTGGAGAATTTATTTATTTTTAACCAAGTAGATAGAAATATTTTGCATGTAGTTGCATTCATAGGTTACATTTCATACTTTCTTACATTCCTCTTCATCTTTATAGCTTCTCTTGAGCTTAGCATGAGGACATGCTAATGTTTAAGTATGGGGAGGGTGATAAACCACTATTTCATGGTTTATCTTGTGCTCAATTGAGTGGATTTTATCAACTCTTTACCCACTTATTCATACTATTTGCATGGTTTTACATTTGCCTTCCTAATTATGTGCTTTGATTGAAAACATGCTTCTTTGGTATTAATTTGCTAATATTAATCCTCTCTTATTACCATTAGATGCCTTGATATGTGTGTTAAGTGATTTCAGAGATTACAGGGCAGGAATGGCTCAGAGGATGAAAAGGAAGCATGCAAAAGTGGAAGGAATACAAGAAGTTGGAGAAATTGCTAAAGCTGTCCAGCCTGACCTCTTCGCACTCAAACGGCTATAACTTTAGGTACAGAGGTTCAAATGATGCGGTTCCAGTTGCGTTGGAAAGCTAACGTCTGGGGTTTCGATTTGATATATAATATGCTATAGTTTCCCTGATTCTAGGCGACGCGACCGCATGCTCCATGCGGCCGCGTCACAGTGACAGAAATCCAGCGTGATTGAATTCGAGACCAGCGAATTCTGGGCTATTTTCGACCCAGTTTGCGGCCTAGAAAACACAGATTAGAGGCTATAAAGTGGGGGAATGCATCCATTCATAAGGAGGCTCTCATAATTCACAATTTTAGTTTTAGATGTAGTTTTTAGAGAGAGAGGTTCTCTCCTCTCTCTTAGGATTAGGATTTAGGACTTCTCTTAGTTTTAGGAGTGACTCTCAATCCCAGGTTCAATGTTCTTTTATTTCTTTTCCCAATTTAGTTTATGACTCTTTATGATTGATTTTCTGTTTTAATATATTTTGAGGTATTTCAGACTTATGATTGCTCTCTTTAATTTATGTTACTGTTGCTTCCCATCTGAAGGCATTTTTATTCCGGTAGATTTACTTTTCCCCTTTTGGCCTTGGTTAAGAAAGCAGTAACTCAGGGGTTATCTTATCTTAACATAATTGATAACTGTTATCTTTGCTAATTGAACTGAACTTCAATAATCCCAACCTTTTCTTAGGAAATAAATAGGATTCGAAGATCAAACTAATTAGTCCCTTGACTTTCCTTTACTTTAGTAAAGATCAACTAAGTGGAATTAAGATTCAACTTTCATTATCATTGATAAGGATAACTTGGTCTGGACTTCCAATTTCTAATATCTTGCCAAGAGTTTATGTTTATTGTTATTATTTTATTCCCTCTGCCATTGCTTTTCTAACTTTTTACCTTGATCCAAAAATCCCAAAATATACCTTTGCATAACCAATAATAAGACATACTTCCCTGCAATTTCTTGAGAAGACGAACCGAGGTTTAAATACTCGGTTATCAATTTTAAAGGGGTTTGTTACTTGTGACAACCAAAACGTTTGTACGAAGGGATTTCTGTCGGTTTAGAGACTATATCCACAATGCGAATGTTTTTATTAAAATTCTTTACTGGCAAAAATCTCAACGTCAATCATAAAGCTTCCGGGATCTTTAAGATTCTCTGGTAAGCTTTTCAGAGTGACTGCACTACATTCTTCAGTGAGGAAAACTTTTTCAGTTTCTCTCCAATCCTTCTTATGACTTAAGATCTCTTTCATGAACTTAGCATAAGAGGGTATTTGCTCAAGTGTCTTTGCAAACAAAATCTTTATTTCAAGAATTCTGAGATAGCCTGCAAAGCGGGCAAATTGTTTATCCTGTTTCGCTTGGCGGAGTTTCTGAGGATAAGGCATCTTGGCTTTATATTCTTCAACCTTAGTTGCTGCAGGTTTATTTCCTACAGAAGTGGTTGGAGAAGCCTGCTTAAGGGGGTTGTTATCAGCATTTGTAGGTGTCTGATCCCTCATTAGCATTTGAATGCCAGAATTGGGTGCTTTTTGGGCGTTTAACGCCAGATTGCCACCCTTTTCTAGCGTTTGCACGCCAAAATCATTCCTCTCTGGGCTCTTATTATCCTCAGAGGGATTTTGGGCAGTGGTTTGGTCACCCTCTGTCAGATGTTCCTTTCTTGGCTTCCTGCTGCTTTGAGTTGAGACATTCAATGTCTTTCCACTCCTTAAATGAACAGCTTGGCATTCTTCTGTTATCTGTTTAGATAACTGCTATCTTGTCTGATTCATGTGTTTTTCCATATTCTGGTTAGCATCTTTGGTTTCTTGCAGCATCTCTTTAAATTCTACTAACTATTTTGTTATAGAAAATAGTTGCTGATTGAGTTCAGCAATTTGTTCTGGAAGACTAAGTTCAGTGGATACTACCTCAGCCTCTTCTTTCATGGAGGTATCACTACTTGAGTACAGGTGCTGATTTCTGGCAACTGTATCAATGAGCTCTTGAGCCTCTTCAATTGTCTTTCTCATATGTATAGATCCACCAGCTGAGTGGTCTAGAGACATCTGGGCCTTTTCTGTAAGCCCATAGTAAAAGATGTCTAACTACACCCATTCTGAAAATATTTCAGAGGGACATTTCCTTAGCATCTCTCTGTACCTCTCCCAGGCATTATAAAGAGATTTATTATCCTCTTGTTTAAAGCCTTAGATATCAAGCCTTAGCTGTGTCATCCTTTTTGGAGGGAAATATTGATTCAGAAATTTGTCTGATAACTGTTTCCATGTTCTTATGCTTGCTGTGGGTTGGTTATTTAACCACCTCTTAGCTTGATCTTTTACAGCAAATGGAAATAGTAATAATATGTAGATATCCTTATCTACTTCCTTATCACGTACTGTGTCAGCAATTTGCAAGAACTATGCCAGAAACTCAGTAGGTTCTTCCTGTAGAAGACCAGAATACTGGCAATTTTGCTGCACCATGATAATGAGCTGAGAGTTTAGCTCAAAACTGTTGGCTCTGATGGGGGGTATACAGATACTACTCCCATAAGAAGAAGTAGTGGGGCTAGCATATGACCCTAGAGTCCTTCTGGACTGTTCATTTCTATTTGAGTCCATAATGAACCTCTCTTGTTTCTGTATGCACAGTTAACAAGGAAATGAAAACATGTGTGTCTCTATGTCAGGATATAGAACACTGGTATTGGAAGAAGGATTATGTTTTGAAAAAATAAAAAAGAATAAAAGAAAAATTAAAATATTTTTGTTTTTATTTTATTTATTTAATGCTAATTTGAAATTAAAGAAATTAAAATAAAGTAAATGGAAAAAATGGCATAAGTTTCGAAAATTAAAAGAAAAGAAATAAAAGAAAATTGAAAACTAAAATAATTAGTTAATTAAAAATATTTGAAAAATTTTAAGTGTGATTTTCGAAAATGAAGAAAGAGAAAGTAGTTAGGAAGTTTTGAAAAAGATATATCTTAAATTTAAAGACACTTGTAAGAAAATAAATAAAAGAAAAGATAAGATATGTTAGGTAAGAGAAGATAAGGAATTTAAATTAAAAAGTTTTGAGAATTAAATTTTAAATTTGAAAATTAAATTTTGAATTTTAAATTTTGAAATTTGAAATTTAAAATTTGAAACTTGAAATTTTAATTTTAAATTTTGAATTTTGAATTTTGAAAAAGTCAACACTATAAGATAAAGATTTGAAAAAGATTTAAATTTTGAAAATGTTTGATTTTTAAAATTTTCAATTTAAATTTGAAATAAGATAAGATAAGATTTTGAAAAAGATATGATTTTTGAAAAAGATTTGAATTTTGAAATTTAAAACTAAGATAAGATAAGATAAAAAATTTTAAAATAAAAATCTGAATTTTTTTATGTAAATTTCGAAAATTTAATTAAAATAAAGAGAAAAGATAATTTTTTGAATTTAATGAGGAAAGAGAAAAACAATAAAATGACACCAAACTTAGAATTTTTAGATCAAAACAAATAAAACAAACAGGAAAACTTTGAATGTTAGGATGAGCACCAAGAACAAATTTTGAAAATTTTTATGGAAATAAGAACACAAAAAACACCAAACTTAAAAATTTTTATACTTTGGACAATAATAATTCGAAAATGTATAAGATAAACAGCAACAAACACCAAACAGGAAAATTTAAAGATCAAATAAGGAAAATAAACAAGAACAACTTGAAGATCAAGAAAGAATAAGGAACATAAAACTCGAAAATATGAAGAATAAAAAGAACAAACAATTCGAAAAATTGAAGGAAAATAAAAACATGCAATTGACACCAAACATAAAACATGAAACTAAACTCAAATAGAAGACTCAATTATTAGTTTATTGGTTTTTTTCTATTTATTAAAAATTTTCGAAAAAAATCTAGAAAAAGAAAACAAGGATTTTAAAATTTTAACAAAAACAATAATAAAAGACTCAATTTTAGTGACTCTAAACCAAAAAAAAGATAATTTTTTCCTAATCTAAGCAACAAGATGAACCGTCAGTTGTCCAAACTCGAACAATCCCCGGCAACGGCGCCAAAAACTTGGTGCACGAAATTGTGATTACACTTTTCACAACTCTGCACAACTAACCAGCAAGTGCACTGGGCCGTCCAAGTAATACCTTACGTGAGTAAGGGTCGATCCCACGGAGATTGTCGGCTTGAAGCAAGCTATTGTTATCTTGTAAATCTTAGTCAGGAGATTAATGATAAAAATGATTTTGTTTATGAAAAGTAAATAACATGAGATAAAATGGTACTTGTGATTCAGTAATGAGGAACAGGTTGAGGTTCCGGAGATGCTCTGTCATCTGAATCTCTGCTTTCCTACTGTCTTCTTCTCCAAACACGCATGGCTTCCTTCAATGGCAAGCTGTATGATCCTGTCGGATGAAAAATACCAGGTACGGTCTCTGCATGGCTAATCAACTGTCGGATTTCTTGTCTCGGATGAAAAATACCATGTACAGCTACCGCACGGCTAATCATCTGTCGGCTCTCACTAGCGTCGGAATAGGATCTCTCTATCCTTTTGCACATTGTCAATGCGCCCAACATTCGTGAGTTTGAAGCTCGTCACAATCATCCCTTCCCAGATCCTACTCGGAATACCACAGACAAGGTTTAGACTTTCCGGATCCCAGGAATGCTGCCAATTGGTTCTAGCCTCTACCACGAAGGTTCTGATCTCACGGACTCGGTCCGTGGATCAGAAACCCAAGAGATACGCACTCAAGCTGTCGCCCAATGACTACGTTGAGCTCAGATAGAATGGTAGTGGTTGTCAGGCACGCGTTCATAGAATTGAGAATAATGATGAGTGTCACGGATCATCACATTCTCTATATTGAAGTACGAGTGAGTATCTTAGAATAGAATCAAGCATGATTGAATAGAAAACAGTAGTAATTGCATTAATCCATTGAAACACAGCAGAGCTCCTCACCCCCACCTATGGGGTTTTGAGACTCATACCGTAGAAGATACAATATGAAGTGTAAAAATGTCATGAGTCCAAAATGAATCTCTAAAAGTAGTTTTTATACCAGACCAGTAACTTAGGTTTACAGAGAATGAGTAACTAAGTGCAGACAGTGCAGAAATCCACTTCTGGGACACACTTGGTGAGGGTTTGGGCTGAGCTTTCAAGCTTTCACGTGTATATTTCTCAAGTTGGAGTTAAACGCCACCCTGGGTGCCAAAATGGGCGTTTAACGCCAAGAAATGTGCCAGTTCTGGCGTTTTACGCCTGAAAAGGATCTTGGCTGGCATTTAACGCCAGTTTGGGCCATCAAATCTTAGGCAAAGTATGAACTATTATATATTGTTGGAAAGCCCAAGATGTCTACTTTCCAACGCAATGAAAAGCGTGCCAATTGGGCTTCTAAAGCTTCAGAAAATCCACTTCGAGTGCAGGAGGGTCAGAATCCAACAGCATCTGCAGTCTTTTCTCAGCCTCTGAATCAGATTTTTGTTCAGGTCCCTCAATTTCAGTTAGAAAATACCTGAAATTACAAAAAAATACACAAACTCATAGTAAAATCCAGACATGTGATTTTTGCATAAAAACTAATAAAAATATAATAAAAAGTAAATAAAACATACTAAAAACTATGTAAAAACAATGCCAAAAAGGGTATAAATTATCCGCTCATCAGAGAACTCATGGCAACTAGAGTACAAAATTCCTGAAGGGTGTGCATTGATTATAGGCGCCTCAACCAGGCTACTCGCAAGGATCACTACCCACTGCCCTTCATCGATCAAATGCTTGATCGCCTGTTAGGTAAATCACACTACTGTTTTCTAAATTCATATAGCTCCTGAAGATCAGGAGAAAACTACTTTTACATTTCCCTTTGGAACGTATGCATGGAAGAGGATGCCTTTTGGCTTATGTAATGCACCGGCTACGTTTCAAAGGTGCATGATAAGTATTTTCTCTGATCTTCTTGAGAGCTGTATGGAAGTTTTTATGGATGACTTTAGTGTGTATGGTGATTCATTCGACCTTTTCTTGGATAGTTTAGCTAGAGTATTAGACAGGTGTGTTAGTTCAAACCTTGTATTAAATTTTGAAAAATATCATTTTATGGTAAAACAAGGTATTGTTCTAGGACATATTGTTTCTAATACTCGTATTTTTGTAGATCCAGCAAAGGTAGATGTTATTTCTGGTTTACCTTACCCCTCCTTCGTGAGGGAAGTCCGCTCGCTTCTTGGTCATGCAGGTTTCTACCGGCGATTTATCAAAGACTTCAGTAAGGTAGCATTGCCTTTATCCCGACTGCTGCAGAAGGATGTTGAGTTCGAGCTGAGTGAGGACTGCATGGAAGCGTTTGATAAGCTGAAGATTGCCTTGACTCAAGCTCCGATTGTGAGAGGGCCCGACTGGAGTCAGCCATTTGAGATTATGTGTGACGCCTCCAACTATGCAGTAAGAGCGGCGCTGGCTCAGCACGAAGGTAAGGACCCTTATATAATTGCTTATGCTTCTAAGACCTTAGATGCTGCTCAGTCTAATTATACTACCATTGAAAAAGAGCTTCTGGCTATTATTTTTGCTTTGGATAAATTCCGAGCGTACTTACTTGGTACTAAAATGATAGTATACTCAGACCATGCCGCTCTAAAATATTTATTAGCTAAAAAAGAGTCCAAACCAAGGTTAATACGTTAGATATTGTTGCTGCAAGAATTTGATTTAGAAATCAAAATAGGAGTGGTTCCCAGAATTTAGTGGCGGACCACTTGAGTCACCTAGAGCACATTAAGAATGACTCCACTCCTATCAATGATGCTTTTCCATTTGATAGCTTGCATGCAATATCTGAAATCATTCCTTGGTACACACCTATAGCTAATTATTTGGTTAGTCGTACCTTTCCTCCTAATTTTACTAAGCATCAAAGGTACAAGCTTAAAAGCGAGTCCAAATATTATATATAGGATAACCCATATTTATGGAGGTGTGGTGCTGACCAAATAATTAGAAGATGTGTGCCACAATCAGAGTTCCAGTCAATTTTAGAGGCTTGCCACTCTTCTGAGAGTAGTGGACACTTCGGTCCTCAAAGAATAGCTAAAAAAATTTTAGACTGTGGATTCTGGTGGCCCACTCTTTTTAAGGATGCTACTGCCTTTTGTAAATCTTGCTCCCCATGCCAAAGGTTTGGAAATATATCCAAGAGGGATGAGATGCCCCAACAACTGATGTTATTCTGTGAAATTTTTTATGTTTGGGGTATTGACTTCATGGGTCCATTTCCAAACTCTAGTGGTTTCTTATACATATTGTTAACTGTTAATTATGTCTCTAAATGGGTAGAAGCAATTCTTACCCATACTGATGATGCTAACATTGTTGTCTCCTTTGTTCGAAATAATATTATCTGTCGCTTTGGGTCACCACAAGTAATCGTGAGTGATCAAGGCACTCATTTTTGTAACAGGAGATTGAGAGGTTGGTGCACGAAATTGTGACCTTAATCTATGGAGTGTAGAAACTCCACCGTTAAAAATACATAAGTGAAAGGTCCAGGCATGGCCGAGATGGCCAGCCCCCTAAACGAGATCACAGGATCAAAATACAATCCAGGATGAACAATAGATTAAAACTGAGACCAAAGATGGTCAAAAAGACTAGTAAAAGGTCCTATTAATAATAAACTAGCTACTAGGGTTTACATGAGTAAGTAATTGATGCATAAATCCACTTCCGGGGCCCACTTGGTGTGTGTTTGGGCTGAGCCTGAGTGTTGCACGTGCAGAGGCCATTTGTGGAGTTGAACGCCAGTTTCTGTGCCAGTTTGGGCGTTCAACTCTGGTTTTGGATCCTTTTCTGGCGCTGGACGCCAGATTTGGGCAGAAGGCTGGCGTTGAACGCCAGTTTCTGTGCCAGTTTGGGCGTTCAACTCTGGTTTTGGATCCTTTTCTGGCGCTGGACGCCAGATTTGGGCAGAAGGCTGGCGTTGAACGCCAGTTTCTGTGCCAGTTTGGGCGTTCAACTCTGGTTTTGGATCCTTTTCTGGCGCTGGACGCCAGATTTGGGCAGAAGGCTGGCGTTGAACGCCAGTTTCTGTGCCAGTTTGGGCGTTCAACTCTGGTTTTGGATCCTTTTCTGGCGCTGGACGCCAGATTTGGGCAGAAGGCTGGCGTTGAACGCCAGTTTCTGTGCCAGTTTGGGCGTTCAACTCTGGTTTTGGATCCTTTTCTGGCGCTGGACGCCAGATTTGGGCAGAAGGCTGGCGTTGAACGCCAGTTTCTGTGCCAGTTTGGGCGTTCAACTCTGGTTTTGGATCCTTTTCTGGCGCTGGACGCCAGATTTGGGCAGAAGGCTGGCGTTGAACGCCAGTTTCTGTGCCAGTTTGGGCGTTCAACTCTGGTTTTGGATCCTTTTCTGGCGCTGGACGCCAGATTTGGGCAGAAGGCTGGCGTTGAACGCCAGTTTCTGTGCCAGTTTGGGCGTTCAACTCTGGTTTTGGATCCTTTTCTGGCGCTGGACGCCAGATTTGGGCAGAAGGCTGGCGTTGAACGCCAGTTTCTGTGCCAGTTTGGGCGTTCAACTCTGGTTTTGGATCCTTTTCTGGCGCTGGACGCCAGATTTGGGCAGAAGGCTGGCGTTGAACGCCAGTTTCTGTGCCAGTTTGGGCGTTCAACTCTGGTTTTGGATCCTTTTCTGGCGCTGGACGCCAGATTTGGGCAGAAGGCTGGCGTTGAACGCCAGTTTCTGTGCCAGTTTGGGCGTTCAACTCTGGTTTTGGATCCTTTTCTGGCGCTGGACGCCAGATTTGGGCAGAAGGCTGGCGTTGAACGCCAGTTTCTGTGCCAGTTTGGGCGTTCAACTCTGGTTTTGGATCCTTTTCTGGCGCTGGACGCCAGATTTGGGCAGAAGGCTGGCGTTGAACGCCAGTTTCTGTGCCAGTTTGGGCGTTCAACTCTGGTTTTGGATCCTTTTCTGGCGCTGGACGCCAGATTTGGGCAGAAGGCTGGCGTTGAACGCCAGTTTCTGTGCCAGTTTGGGCGTTCAACTCTGGTTTTGGATCCTTTTCTGGCGCTGGACGCCAGATTTGGGCAGAAGGCTGGCGTTGAACGCCAGTTTCTGTGCCAGTTTGGGCGTTCAACTCTGGTTTTGGATCCTTTTCTGGCGCTGGACGCCAGATTTGGGCAGAAGGCTGGCGTTGAACGCCAGTTTCTGTGCCAGTTTGGGCGTTCAACTCTGGTTTTGGATCCTTTTCTGGCGCTGGACGCCAGATTTGGGCAGAAGGCTGGCGTTGAACGCCAGTTTCTGTGCCAGTTTGGGCGTTCAACTCTGGTTTTGGATCCTTTTCTGGCGCTGGACGCCAGATTTGGGCAGAAGGCTGGCGTTGAACGCCAGTTTCTGTGCCAGTTTGGGCGTTCAACTCTGGTTTTGGATCCTTTTCTGGCGCTGGACGCCAGATTTGGGCAGAAGGCTGGCGTTGAACGCCAGTTTCTGTGCCAGTTTGGGCGTTCAACTCTGGTTTTGGATCCTTTTCTGGCGCTGGACGCCAGATTTGGGCAGAAGGCTGGCGTTGAACGCCAGTTTCTGTGCCAGTTTGGGCGTTCAACTCTGGTTTTGGATCCTTTTCTGGCGCTGGACGCCAGATTTGGGCAGAAGGCTGGCGTTGAACGCCAGTTTCTGTGCCAGTTTGGGCGTTCAACTCTGGTTTTGGATCCTTTTCTGGCGCTGGACGCCAGATTTGGGCAGAAGGCTGGCGTTGAACGCCAGTTTCTGTGCCAGTTTGGGCGTTCAACTCTGGTTTTGGATCCTTTTCTGGCGCTGGACGCCAGATTTGGGCAGAAGGCTGGCGTTGAACGCCAGTTTCTGTGCCAGTTTGGGCGTTCAACTCTGGTTTTGGATCCTTTTCTGGCGCTGGACGCCAGATTTGGGCAGAAGGCTGGCGTTGAACGCCAGTTTCTGTGCCAGTTTGGGCGTTCAACTCTGGTTTTGGATCCTTTTCTGGCGCTGGACGCCAGATTTGGGCAGAAGGCTGGCGTTGAACGCCAGTTTCTGTGCCAGTTTGGGCGTTCAACTCTGGTTTTGGATCCTTTTCTGGCGCTGGACGCCAGATTTGGGCAGAAGGCTGGCGTTGAACGCCAGTTTCTGTGCCAGTTTGGGCGTTCAACTCTGGTTTTGGATCCTTTTCTGGCGCTGGACGCCAGATTTGGGCAGAAGGCTGGCGTTGAACGCCAGAACCATGCTTGTTCTGGGCGTTCAGCACCAGGATGCTCCCATTCTGGGCGTTCAGCGCCAGAACTACGCTCTGTTCTGGCGTTTGAACGCCAGACGGATGCTCCTCCAGGGTGTGATTTTTCTTCTGCTGTTTTTGATTCCATTTTCAATTTTTATATTTATTTTGTGACTCCACATGATCAT
>NC_029785.2:39133648-39133994 GCF_000816755.2 Arachis ipaensis | reverse complement strand
TGGCCAATGGCCAGCCAAGCTTCAGCATGTAATTCAGATATGACATGCCTGACATACTCATTCCCAAAGGAATAGACATGGCTTTACAGCCAGCCAGGCTTCAACGTGCTTTATGAAACACTAGAATTCATTCTTAAAAATTTTGAAGAAAAATATATTTTTGAAAACATTTTTATTATTTTTTTTTCGAAAATAGATGAGAGATTTTTGAAAGATTTTTTTTTGAAAACAAAACGAAAAAAAAATTACCTAATCTGAGCAACAAGATGAGCCGTCAGTTGTCCAAACACAAACAATCCCCGGCAACGGCGCCAAAAACTTGGTGCACGAAATTGTGATCTCCAGG
>NC_029785.2:39119560-39133341 GCF_000816755.2 Arachis ipaensis | reverse complement strand
AATGAATATCTTAGAAGCGAAATAAGATGGATTGAATAGAAAACAGTAGTACTTTTGCATTAATCTTTGAGGAACAGCAGAGCTCCACACCTTAATCTATGGAGTGTAGAAACTCCACCGTTAAAAATACATAAGTGAAAGGTCCAGGCATGGCCAAGATGGCCAGCCCCCTAAATGAGATCACAGGATCAAAATACAATCCAGGATGAACAATAGATTAAAACTGAGACCAAAGATGGTCAAAAAGACTAGTAAAAGGTCCTATTTATAATAAACTAGCTACTAGGGTTTACATGAGTAAGTAATTGATGCATAAATCCACTTCCGGGGCCCACTTGGTGTGTGTTTGGGCTGAGCCTGAGTGTTGCACGTGCAGAGGCCATTTGTGGAGTTGAACGCCAGTTTCTGTGCCAGTTTGGGCGTTCAACTCTGGTTTTGGATCCTTTTCTGGCGCTGGACGCCAGATTTGGGCAGAAGGCTGGCGTTGAACGCCATTTTACGTCGTCAATTCTTAGCCAAAGTATGGACTATTATATAGTGCTGGAAAGCCCTGGATGTCTACTTTCCAACGCAATTGGAAGCGCGCCATTTCGAGTTTTGTAGCTCCAGAAAATCCACTTTGAGTGCAGGGAGGTCAGAATCCAACAGCATCAGCAGTCCTTTTTCAACCTCTGAATCTGATTTCTGCTCAAGTCCCTCAATTTCAGCCAGAAAATACCTGAAATCACAGAAAAACACACAAACTCATAGTAAAGTCCAGAAATGTGAATTTAACATAAAAACTAATGAAAACATCCCTAAAAGTGACTAGATCCTACTAAAAACATACTAAAAACAATGCCAAAAAGCGTATAAATTATCTGCTCATCAGAGGTCTACTGAAGAAACATGGCATCGTTCACAAGGTAGCAACGGCTTACCACCCCCAGACCAATGGGCAAGCCGAGGTGTCTAACAGAGAGATAAAGCGCATATTGGAGAAGGTTGTCAAGCCTCATAGAAAAGACTGGAGCACCAGGCTTGTAGATGCGCTTTGGGCTTATCGGACAGCATACAAGACACCCATCGGAATGAGTCCATTCCGCCTAGTCTATGGCAAGGCTTGTCATCTCCCAGTAGAGGTGGAGCACAAAGCTTTCTGGGCTGTAAGGGAATGCAACATGGGATTTGAGAAAGCCGGTGCTGAAAGGAAGCTGCAACTAGCAGAACTAGAGAACCTTCGACTCGAAGTATATGACAACTCCAGGCTATACAAAGAGAGGGTGAAGGCTGTGCACGACAAGAATATCAAGAGAAGAGAGTTCAGACCTGGGGAGTTGGTTCTCCTTTACAACTCCAGGTTGAGGCTCATGCCAGGCAAGTTGAGATCAAGATGGGAAGGCCCATACCGGGTGGAAAAGGCTGAGCCATATGGCGTCTTCCACCTGAGTCATCCTTCAAGTTCCAAATTCATCAAGGTCAATAGCCACCGCTTGAAGCTGTATCATGGTAAGAAGATGAAGAACAACAAGGAGCTGGAGATCTTTCTCTTGGAGGATCCACCAACAGCAGAAGACTGAGCTTGTGGACCGTCCAACTTAAGGACGTAAACGAAAAGTGCTAGGTGGGAGGCAACCCACCATGGTATGATCGTCCCTTTTCTTTTTATTCTTAGTTTTATTTTATTTTTATCAATGTTAATTCATAAATTCTACATAATCACCTGCATTCTGCATATATAAGAAAAAAAGCATTCAACGTGCAAGCGTCTATGACGCGTACGCGTCATATGTGAATGCGAAAAATATTAGGTTTGAACAGAGAGTTGCGCGGGAGTGGCGAAGGAAGCGTGCTTTGCGCGCAAGCAAGCCCACTCGTACGCGTATCTCATGCGTGCGCGTCACTTGCAGTTTTGGCAATCCACGCGTACGCGTCTAAGACGGTGCTGGCACTGTGCTAGAGGCACAACATCACTCACGCGTACGCCTCCCTGACGCGTGTGCGTCATTTTCCCTTTATGGCCATCCACGCGTGCGCGTGCCTGATGCGCACACGTCGTATGCAATTTTGGCCCCTGTGCGAATCGAACAGAGAGTTGTCCGTGCGCGCGGCTGGATTCGCGCGACTAGCACAATCATGGTCACGCGTACGCGTGACCGACGCTTACGCGTCACCCCCAGTTTTGCGCGACCCACGCGTACGCGTGGGGTACGCGTACGCGTCGCATGTGCCGTATCACTAAACAAGTGCGCTGCCCAGATTTCAATTTTTCTCCTCCCAAATCCTATTTCTCTTTCAATCCTAATTCTTTCTTCTTTCTTCTTCCTTCCTTCTTTCCCTCTTCTTACTTCTTACTTCATACTTCTTTCTTCCTCCCTTTTCCATCTTCTTCCTCAGATTTCTTTTCTTTCTCTCCTCTACTATTTCATTCTTCTTTGAATTATTGCATTTAATTATTTTTCTTTCTTCTCAATTTTATATTAGCTTAGTTATTTATGGTTTCTTTTTCATTCTTTTCTCATGCATTTTTATGTTGGTGTTAGAACTTTATTTGGGTATCATTTATTATATTTGAACTTGTGGATATTATGAGGAGTAATTTGACAATTGACATTTTATTATGGATCTGATGAGCGGATAATTTATACTTTTTGGCATTGTTTTTACATAGTTTTTAGTATGATTTAGTTATTTTTTACTATATTTTTATTAGTTTTTATTCAAAATTCACATTTTTGGACTTTACTATGAGTTTGTGTGTTTTTCTATGATTTCAGATAATTTCTGGCTGAAATTGAGGGACTTGAGCAAAAATCAGATTCAGAGGCTGAAGAAGGACTGCAGATGCTGTTGGATTCTGACCTCCCTGCACTCAAAGTAGATTTTCTGGAGCTACAGGAGTCCAAATGGTGCGCTCTTAATTGAGTTGGAAAGTAGATATCCAGGGCTTTCCAGAAATATATAATAGTCCATACTTTGCTCGAGTTTAAATGATGCAAACTGGCATTCAACGCCAGCTCTCTGTCCTATTCTAGAGTTAAACGCCAAAAACAGGTTGCAAAGCAGAGTTAAACGCCAGAAACAGGTTACAAACTGGTGTTCAACTCCAAGGAAGACCTCTACACGTGAAAGCTTCAATGCTCAGCCCAAGCGCACACCAAGTGGGCCCGGAAGTGGATTTCTGCATCATTTACTCATTTCTGTAAACCCTAGTAACTAGTTTAGTATAAATAGGACTTTTTAATATTGTATTTACATCTTTGGATCATCTTTTGATCATGTTTTGATGATTGAACCCTCTTTGGGAGGCTGGCCATTCGGCCATGCCTAGACCATTATCACTTATGTATTTTCAACGGTAGAGTTTCTATACACCATAGATTAAGGTGTGGAGCTTTGCTGTTCCTCATGAATTAATGCAAAGTACTATTATTTTTCTATTCAATTCAAGCCTACTTCTATCTAAGATATACACTTGTTCTTCAACCTGAGGAAGGTGATGATCCGTGACACTCATCATCATTCTCACCTATGAACGCGTGCCTGACAACCACTTTCGTTCTACTTGCAATAACTTAAGTGCATATCTCTTAGCCTCCTGGTTCATGACGCATGATTGCCTCACCTGACAACCGAGCCTTCCATTCCATGAGATCAGAGTCTTCGTGGTATAGGCTAGAATTATTGGCGGCCATTCTTGAGATCCGGAAAGTCTAAACCTTGTCTGTGGTATTCCGAGTAGGATCCGGGAAAGGATGGCTGTGACGAGCTTCAAACTCGCAAGTGCTGGGCGTAGTGACAGACGCAAAAGGGTTACTGAATCCTATTCCAGTATTATCGAGAACCGACAGATGAATAGCCGTGCAGTGACAGCGCATTTTGGACCATTTTCACTGAGAGGATGGGATGTAGCCATTGACGACGGTGATGCCCTACATAACGCTTGCCATGGAAAGGAGTAGGAATGATTGGATGAAGACAACAGGAAAGCAGAAGTTCAGGAGGAACGAAAGCATCTCTATACGCTTATCTGAAATTCTCACCAATGAATTACATAAGTATCTCTATCCTATTTTATATTTTAATTATATTTTAATTATCAATCCACTATAAACATTTGAATCCGCCTGACTGAGATTTATAAGGTGACCATAGCATGCTTCAAGCCGACAATCTCTGTGGGATCGACCCTTACTCACGTAAGGTTTATTACTTGGACGACCCAGTGCACTTGCTGGTTAGTTGTGCAAAGTTGTGACAAAGAATTAAGATTATGAACATGCGTATTAAGTTTTCAGCGCCGTTACCAAGGAATGAACGATCACGATTTCTGCGCACCAAATTTTTGGCGCCGTTGCCGGGGAATGAATGAACACGATTTATGCGCACCAGGATCTCATATACACTTGGATTTATTATTTTAATTCCTATTTTTACTTGCACACCAAGTGTTTGTGAAAAAGCTCTCATGGCATTTTGAATTCTATTTTATTTTACTCTCACACTTTAATGCCTCCCTTTTTCACAACACTTGCAATCCACATGTATTGAGATTATCATTCACAATTGTCATCATACAAGTGCTCTTTAATTTGGTACATTTAATAATTGATGCTTGAGTTATGCTTCTCATGCCTATTACTTGCATGCTTTTAACCTTCTTGTATCTAATTATTATGAATTGCCTTCATGATGTTTACTTAATGTCTTCCATGCATGTTGTAGCTACCATGTATAGGACATCATTATTACTTTTGCATTGATTATTACTTAGATTTCCCTCATTCCAATTATTAGTTATATATACTTGAAATTAATTCTCTTTCTTCCTTTTTTTAGGATGGCCACTAAAAGAGGAAAGGAGAAGGCTTCTGAAAAGCCACCGGCAAGGAGAGGAACCAAGAGAGCACCGGCTAAGGCGCCACCATCTACCAGCGTCAAGCCGCCAACAAAGCGGATGAAGAGGATCATCAAAGTTGATGAAGCAGAGAAAGCCTTTCCTGTAAGGGACTCCACACGGTTCACTAATCGTTACTGCGAGCAGATGTTCCCCATCCTAGCTGAGAAGAACTACAATAATGAGCATCTACTCATTCTCCCAATATATTTTGTTGATTTTGTGAAGCCCCGCATCAAGAGGAGACAGTGGGGATTCTTAAGGAGGTAGCCGCGAGAGGCTAACCTATCATGGGTAGTTGAATTCTACTCCAACTTCTACTCGCCTACTCTGCAGACTGTCTATGTTCGTCAGAAGCAAGTTCCTGTCTCCAAGGGTGCCATACAGAGAGTACTGGATCTTTCACTTAGCCCAGAGGGATTGGACACCTATCAAGAGGCCTCTCTTAAGCGCCAGATGTATCAGTTCGACTGGGACATCGTCTTGAAGTTATAGCCCAACCTGGCAGCACCTGGATCTATGGGCAACACCGGTCAAAACCCAAGAGCATCTCAGCCCAAGCACTTACCTTGGAGGCTCGCGTATGGGCACAGATTATGTCCCACTATATCTTTCCGAGCACTCATGAGTCCACCTTCACAGCGGACATGGCTATTCTTATCTGGTGCATTCTTACGGAACAACCTCTCAACCTGCCCCGACTCATCCGGTAGGCAATGGGACACATGCAGATAGCGGATAACCTGCCTTTCCCCGTATTGGTTTCAAATTTAGTCTCTGCAGCAGGTGTCTCCTATCGGGCTGGGGACACGAAGGCCATGATCCCTAAGGCCGATCAATACGTCTCGAATGGAAAGTACATCAGACCCCCAGTTCCTTCTGCGAGTCGGCCTTCAGGCCCATCTTTGGACACTCCTCCTTCCTCTACTCCACCATCATCCACACCACAACCATCATCCACGCATCAGATGTTTCTTCAGATCCTTCAGAGGTTCGACCAGCAAGACCGACGGATGGAGCAAATGGAGCGCCGCAACAAGCGCCGATACAACTATCTAAAGGAGCTCATTGTTAGTACCCACCAACCTCCGGAACAAAAGGACACCCTGGACTCCCCTTCACCTAGTAGCACAAGGAGCCATGATGAGCCAGACAGTGGAGGCGATGCTTCCAGCCCTATCTTGCTTCTTACTGATAGCACAGAGGACCGTGCCAAGCCTTAAGTGTGGGGAGGTCAGTCCCTGACTTCCGGAGGTAATCTTTCTCTCTTAACACCAATATTGGATTTTATTTTGTTAGATAGGATAGATTGCATAAAAATAATTGCTTGCATGTATGTTCTGCTTGGTTGAAGTAATAAATTTCTTTTTAAGACCCTTTTTATAGCATTTCACTAATTTAAATTAAAACTTTTTTGTTAAACTTGTTTGAAGATTTTAATTTGGAACATGGTTTTGGAGCTAAGAACACACAACCTGTGAGATTTTGAGCTTAATTATATGGTTACATTATTTAACCCTGATTTTTATTCTTGTGTGTTTCCTTCTCTATGATTACAATCTATGGTTTGTTCCATTCTATATGTCCATTGTTTAGTGTATATTCATGCATACATATGATTGAGGCCATCATTTGTTATTAGCTCACTTATCCCAAATAGCCTACCATTTCATTTACCTTTGTTTGCCACTTTGAGCCTTTTTGAATTCGCATTTGTTCTTTATATTACCATATCACTAGTCTTAAGCAGAAAAATAATTAATTACCAGATTTGAATCTTTGATTAGCTTAAGATAGAGATTGTGTGTCAACTAAGTGTGGGGAATTGTGGAAACTTGAGTTGATGAGAATGTGTTGTGTTTTATTGACAAAAATATTGGGAATTTGGGTACTTACTCATGTAAAAATTGAAAACCATATGCATTGATATATTATGCTTTCATTTATATATATATATAAAAAAACCAAAAATACTTATGAATATGGGACAAAATTACTCCAATGTTAAGACCAATAAAAAGATCAATGCATATGTGGTGGAATTAAAAATTGATACATGAGTATGTGATGAAAAAGTGGGATTTTGGTAGCTAGGCATGATTTTAGAATTATATAGAGTGTGTGTGTTAGGTGAGAACCTAGGTTAGTCAAAGATTCATATTATAGCTCACTTGGCCATACATATATCCTCATCCTTACCTTAGCCCCATTACAACCTTGAAAAGACCTCATGGTGTTTGCATTTGTACACTAAATATTTGTTGATTGGTTAGATGAAGAACAAAGTTTTAGAAAGCATGACTAGAGAAGAATAGAGTGGATTAACCCTAGACACTTGAGCGATTAGAGTGCATATACACTTCCAGTGAGGGTTCAATGCTTGATTATGTGTTCCCGGCTTTCATGAGCTATCTTCTTACAAGTTTACTTGTCTTTTATTGTGTGATTTGAATTAGTGGAATCCGATTTATGTTTGTCTTGGAGAACTTGTTTATTTTTAACCAAGTAGGTAAAAACATCTTAGCATATAGTTGCATTCATTTACATAGGCTGCATTGCATGAGTCTTACGTTCCCCCATTCATTCTTTCGGTCTCCTTGAGCTTAGCATGAGGACATGCTAATGTTTAAGTGTGGGGAGATTGATAAACCACTATGTTATGGTTTACCTTGTGCTAAATTGAGTGGTTTTTATCAGTTCTTTGCACACTTATTCATACAAATTGCATGATTTTACAAATCCTTCCCAATTTTGTTCTGTGATTGAAAACTTGCTTCCTAACCCTTTAAATTGTTAATTTTTAATGTCCTTTTATACTTATCGACGCGCACTCGTGACATGCGTAGAAGACCATCGACGCGTACGCGTGACCTACGCGTACGCGTGACGTGCGCCACATGCAGAAATTGCAGAAGATGCTAGGGGCGATTTTGGGCTGGTTTTGGACCCAGTTTTCGGCCCGAAAACACAGACTAGAGCCAGGGGACAAGCAGAGACTCAACACACATTCACTTTGACATAATTTTAGTTTTAATTTTTGAATCTTGGAGAGAAAACTACTACTTCCTCTAAGGTTCTTCATATTCATAGATTTTTAGTTTTATGCTTTTGGATTGGATATTGAGAAGAGTTACTACCTCCTTTTGAAGTCTTTATCATTACATTTTGCTTTCTTATTTCCTTACTTTTTTACTTTCCATTCAGTTTGTTCAGAGTCACATATGGATATCTTCGATTTTGGAATTTATTAATGCAAAGAGTTATTTTTACCTTTAATTAATTTTCTTTTATTGCTTTATTTGAATTACCATGTCTTCCATCTACCCACTTTACATGTTTATGAAAATAACATTCATGTCAATGGAGTAGACTCCCAACTTGACTTGGGAGTTGATTAATAGGAGACCCTTGAGTTGGAATACTCAAGTGTTAATTTGTAATTGGGAGCTATTGGCTGACTCTCTAGTCACTTACTCTAATCCTTCCCTAGGAGAGGATTAGGACATGTGAATCAGAGTTGGTTAGTTACTTGAATTTTCTTTATTAAGTAAAGGATAACTAAGTAGAATAACAACCTCTTACTATTATCCTTGGGAAATTTCAACAAGGATAGATATTCCGATTAATCTTCTCCCAGTCAAAACTTTTTATTTCAAATATATAAAACCTCTTGTTAATTAATAATCATTTTATTTTTCCGTTCTCCAACTCTAAAATTTCTCAGAAAATTCCTGACCAATAAATTGCACTCTTTTGTCAACTCGTTGGGAGACGACCTGGGAATTCTACTCCCAGTATTTCATTCTTAAATTGTGAGAACTCTTTTTAAATTGATAAGTGAAATTTTCGTCGGTTAAGAACTGTACTTGCAACGCTATTTTCATTATAAATTCTTAATCGGCAATTTTCCGTCCGTCACCTGTGTTATCCCATTTTTTTTACCTAAATTCAGTGAGAATTACTTATAATGGGAGTGAGTGTGAGGAGTACGTTCTATTATCGGCTAGCTTAAGTGGTAGCGAACAAAATTCGGAACAGATTGGAGTAGTGAAGGAAGGTATGTTAATCCCGTTTTCAAATTTTTTATTATTTTGGAAAATTTAATATCTAAATTATAGTTTAAAAACTCTTTCACATGGCTTTTTGAATTCGACTAGGAATATTGTTTCAATCACTCTACGACACCACTTGATTTTCAATCACTCTAGTTTTGAATACATGACATATAATTTGGATTATAACAACTTTTGAAAATTGTGTTTTCTTATAAGAATCAATTGGACTGGACTAGCTTGAATACGTGATATATAATTCAACTTAAGGACTACTTGTGAATATTATTAGAAACTAAATCAGTTTTGTAATTAACCTTTTTAATTAATCGGTTGACCAAGAAATCAGCGATTGGTTAATTGAAGAGAAACTGAGGAGCCAATAAATTGGAAAGCAGTTAATTAAGATTTGTCGTGAAAAGATCTTTGCATCCTTTAAATTAGATAAACGAGGATTGATTTTTCTAAGAACTTAAACATCTCCGAAGCCTTTGACTCTCACTATCATTGTCTTCTCTCAATCAACACTCAAGCTCACTGTCCCTTCAACATTCAAGCACTCAAGGTTCCAAGTAAGACATAATCTTGCCCTCCTCAATCCAGGTTTTATTAATCAAATTAGGTATTTAATATGATATTTTCTTGCTCAATTCTTTAATCCCCGTGGGAACGATATTCACTCACTGTGGTATTACTTGAACGATCCGGTGCACTTGTCGGTATCCGTGAGCTTTAATTTTCAGTCATCAAGTTTTTGGCGCCGTTATCAGGGATAATTGAGATTGACAACATACGTCCGGTTAAATCCTAACTTAGATCTTGTTTATTTTGTTTATTTCATGTTTATTTTTTTATTTTATTTTCTTTTCTTTTATGTTCTTTTTACTTTCTTTTAGTTTCTTTATCTTGTTTAAATTCTTTCTTCCTTCTTTATTTCTCTTTTATTCTGCAAGGTGCGTTTGATCTTTTCTTGCTTGTGTGTTTAAGAAATCATGGAATCAAATGCTATGGACACAATCCTAGCAGTCAATAAACTCTTGCATCAACAACATATGTCTCTCACAAGACTAGTGGAACAAACACAGTGTAAGCCACTGGGATATTCTAGAAATTACTCATCTTTTCCTGAATGGAGGAATTACACAAATTCTAATTGGGGGAGTCAAGGACAAGGATATTTTAACATTCTATTCTAACAACAAATAAATTTTAATGTTGAATATCAATTCCTCTAAGAACCATCACCTCTTGAACTTGCTGATGAAGGGATTTTTATGTCGGTATAGAATTTCTCAATAAATTCTCATTGCAAGTATAGTTCTAAACCAACAAATAATCCTCAATCAAAATTTAGTTTGTCACAAGTACAAACTCCAATGAAAATAACCGAAGTATTTAAACCTCAGGTCGTCTCTCAAGAAATTGCAGGGAAGTGTTCATGTTATTGGTTATGGATTGTATACTTTTGGGGGGACATGAAAGATAAATTGCGAGAAAGTAAATGAAACTTAAATGATAAAACGGTCTTGGGAAGGTGATGAGCGGATAATTTATACACTTTTTGGCATTGTTTTTAGTAGGATCTAGTTACTTTTAGGGATGTTTTCATTAGTTTTTATGTTAAATTCACATTTCTGGACTTTACTATGAGTTTGTGTGTTTTTCTATGATTTCAGGTATTTTCTGGCTGAAATTGAGGGACTTGAGCAAAAATCAGATTCAGAGGTTAAAGAACTCAAAATGGCGCGCTTCCAATTGCGTTGGAAAGTAGACATCCAGGGCTTTCCAGAAATGTATAATAGTCCATACTTTGCCCAAGTTTAGACGACGCAAACTGGCGTTCAATGCCAGCTCTCTGCCTAATTCTGGCGTCCAGCGCCAGAAACAAGTTGCAAAGTGGAGTTCAACGCCCAAACTGGCACCAAAACTGGCGTTCAACTCCAGGAATGACCTCTACACGTGTAACACTCAAGCTCAGCCCAAGCACACACCAAGTGGGCCCCGGAAGTGGATTTATGCATCAGTTACTTACTTCTGTAAACCCTAGTAGCTAGTTTATTATAAATAGGACTTTTTACTATTGTATTAGATATCTTTGGATCATTTTTAGATCTCTAGACCTCCATGGGAGGCTGGCCATTCGGCCATGCTTACCCTCTATTCACTTATGTATTTTTAACGGTAGAGTTTCTACACTCCATAGATTAAGGTGTGGAGCTCTGCTGTTCCTCAAAGATTAATGCAAAGTACTACTGTTTTCTATTCAATTCATCTCATTTTGCTTCCAAGATATTCATTCGCACTTCAACCTGAATGTGATGAACGTGACAATCATCATCATTCCCTATGAACGTGTGCTTGACAACTACTTCCGTTCTACATTAGATTGAATGAGTATCTCTTAGGTCTCTTAATCGGAATCTTCGTGGTGTAAGCTAGAATGATGGCGGCATTCAAGAGAATCCGGAAAGTGCTTCATACCAACAATCTCCATGGGATTCGATCCTTACTCACGTAAGGTATTACTTGGACGACCCAGTGCACTTGCTGGTTAGTTGTGCGAAGTTGTGAACCATGGTATTGGCATCATGTTTTTGGCGCCATTGCCAGGGAAAGAAAGAGCAATGAATTTTACATAATCAAAGTGTAATCACAATTTCTGCGCACCAAGTTTTTGGCGCCGTTGCCGGGGATTGTTCGAGTTTGGACAACTGACGATTCATCTTGTTGCTCAGATTGGGTAACTTTCTTTTCGTTTTCTTTTCAAAAAGTTTTCAAAAATCTTTCAAAAATCTTTCAAAAATCTTTCAAAAATTTTTCTTTTGTTTTCGAAAAAAAAATATAATAAAAAAATAATGTTTTCAAAAATACATTATTCTATGGCTTCAAAACTTTCAAGAATGAATTCTAGAGTTTCATGGTAACATGTTGAATCCTATCTAGCTGAAAAGCCATACCCAAACCCCTTTGGGATTGGTCTTCAACTAATCACCTCAATGGATGTAAATCCATTCTAAAGCTTGACTGGCTATTAAGCCATGTCTAACCCTTAGATTGGAGCGTTAGACTAAAGAGTACAAGATTCCTGGAATTCACATGAAAAATTTTGAATCCTTATTTTTTTCTTTTTCAAAATGATTTTCGAAAATTTTAAAATAAAAATACAAAAAAATCATAAAATCATAAAAATAAAAAATATTGTGTGTTTCTTGTTTGAGTCTTGAGTCACGTTATAAGTTTGGTGTCAATTGCATGTGCATCTTGCATTTTTCGAAAATTTTCATGTATTCATAGTGTTCTTCATGATCTTCAAGTTATTCTTGGTAAGTCTTCTTGTTTGATCTTTGCATTTGTATGTTTTGTGTCTTTTCTTGTTTTTCATATGCATTCTTGAATTCTTAGTGTCTAAGCATTAAAGAATTCTAAGTTTGGTGTCTCACATGTTTTCTTTCCATTAAAAATTTTTCAAAAATATGTTCTTGATGTTCATCATGATCTTCATAGTGTTCTTGGTGTTCATCTTGACATTCATAGCATTCTTGCATGCATCACATGTTTTGATCTAAAATTCTCATGCATTGCATAATTTTCATGTTTTTCTCTCTCATCATTAAAAATTCAAAAAATCAAAAAAAAATATCTTTCCCTCTTTTCTCTCATAATTTCGAAAATTAGATTTGACTTTTTCAAAACTTTTTAAAATCTAGTTGTTTTTGAGTCAAATCAAATTTTCAATTTAAAAATCTTATCTTTTTCAAAATCTTTTTCAAAAATCAAATCTTTTTCATTTTTCTTAGTTATTTTTGAAAATTTCAAAAATATTTTTCAAAAATATTTTTCTTAATTTTACATCATATTTTCGAAAATAACAATAACAATTAATGTTTTGATTCAAAAAAATTTCAAGTTTGTTACTTGCTTGTTAAGAAAGATTCAAACTTTAAGTTCTAGAATCATATCTTGTGATTTCTTGTGAATCAAGTCATTAATTGTGATTTTAAAAATCAAATCTTTTTCAAAAACTAATTTCAATCATATGTTTTCAAAAATACCTTCTTATCTTACCTTTTTCAAAAATTTGATTTCAAAATATCTTTTCTAACTCCCTAACTTCTTATCCTTTCAAATTTGTTTCAACTAACTAACTAACTTTTTGTTTGTCTCTTATCTTTTTCAAAACTACCTAACTAACTCCCTCTCTCTCTAAATTTCGAAAATATCTTCACTCTTTTTCAAAATTTCTTTTTAATTAACTAATTATTTTAATTTTTTTATTTTAATTTTCGAAAATTACTAACTTTTTTTTCAAAAACTATTTTCAAAAATCACTAACTCTTTTTCAAAAATAATTTTCGAAAATCCTCTCCCTCTCTCATCTTATTCTATTTATTTATTCATCTACCAACATCTCTTCCTCACATCACTCACCAAATTCGAACCCCCCTCTTCTATCTGTGTTCGAATTTTTCTTCTTCTCTTCTTCTACTAACAATAAGGAACCTCTTTACTGTGACATAGAGGATTCCTCTTCTTTTCTTTTTCTCTTCTCTTTCTTATGAGCAGGGACAAAGAAAAATGCATTCTTGTTGAAGCTGATCCAGAACCTGAAAGGACTCTGAAGAGAAAACTAAGAGAAGCTAAATTACAACAATCCAGAGACAACCTTATTGAAAAATGCCTCTAATTTAGCAAACTTAGTCTCTGATCTATCCAAGGCCACTGTAAGTTTCATGAATGAAACAAGGTCTTCCATTAAAAATTTGGAAGCACAAGTAGGCCAGCTGAGTAAAAGGATCACTGAAATCCCTCATAGTACTCTCCCAAGCAATACAGAAGAGAATCCAAAAGGAGAG
>NC_029785.2:39119329-39119555 GCF_000816755.2 Arachis ipaensis | reverse complement strand
TTGCTGTAAGAGACAGAGCTAGAGTATGGTTGGACTCTCAACCTAAGGATAGCCTGAACTCTTGGGATAAGCTAGTCACGGCTTTCTTAGCCAAGTTCTTTCCTCCTCAAAAGCTGAGCAAGCTTAGAGTGGATGTTCAAACCTTCAAACAAAAAGATGGCGAATCCCTCTATGAAGCTTGGGAGAGATATAAGCAACTGACCAAAAAGTGTCCTTCTGACATGCT
>NC_029785.2:39117609-39118907 GCF_000816755.2 Arachis ipaensis | reverse complement strand
CACCTCAGGATCTGTGGACCCCACAGGATCCCCACCTACCTCCACTCACTTCTTCTCACCCCTCTTTCACACAATCCCATAAACACTCTTCCCCAAAACTCTTCACCAATCACCTCAATCTCTCTTCCCCATCACTTCTTCACCACTCACATCCATCCACTCTTCCCCATAAACCTACCTCATAAACTACACCTACCTTCAAAATTCAAAATCAATTTCCCACCCAAACCCACCCTAAATGGCCGAACCTTCACCCCCCTCCCTTCCCAATATATAGCCCTCCATTCTTCCTCATTTTCACACTACACAACCCTCTCTTCTCTTCTTGGCCGAAACACAACCCCTTCTTCCTCTCCTCCAGTTCTTCTTCTTCTTCATCTATTCTTTCTTCTCTTGCTTGAGGGCGAGCAAAATTCTAAGTTTGGTGTGGTAAAAGCATAAGCTTTTTATTTTTCCATTACCATTGATGGCACCTAAGACCGGATAATCCTCTAGAAAAGGAAAAGGGAAGACAAAAGCTTCCACCTCCGAGTCATGGGAGATGGAAAGGTTCATCTCCAAAGCCCATCAAGACCACTTCTATGATGTTGTGGCCAAGAAGAAAGTGATCCCCGAGGTCCCTTTCAAACTCAAAAGAAATGAGTATCTGGAGATCCGACATGAAATTCAAAGAAGAGGTTAGAAAGTCTAACAAATCCCATCCAACAAGTCGGCATCCTAATGGTTCAAAAGTTCTATGCCAATGCATGGATCACCAAGAACCATGATCAAATTAAGAACCCGGATCCAAAGAACTATGTTACAATGGTTCGGGGGAATTACTTGGATTTTAGTCCAGAAAATGTGAGGTTGGCGTTCAACTTGCCTATGATGCAAGGAGATGAACGCCCCTACACTAGAAGGGTCAACTTTAATCAAAGGTTGGACCAAGTCCTCATGGACATATGTATGGAAGGAGCTCAATGGAAGATTGACTCCAAAGGCAAGCCGGTTCAACTAAGAAGATTGGACCTCAAGCCTGTGGCTAGAGGATGGTTGGAATTCATCCAATGCTCCATCATCCCCACTAGCAACCGATCTGAAGTTACTGTGGATCGGGCCATCATGATTCATAGCATCATGATTGAAGAGGAAATAGAAGTTCATGAAGTCATCTCTAATGAACTCTACAAAATAGCCGAAAAGTCATCCCCCATGGCAAGGCTAGCATTTTCCCATCTTATTTGCCATCTATGTTACTCAGCTGGAGCTTTCATAGAAGGAGACATTCCCATTGAGGAAGAGAAGCCCATCACTAA
>NC_029785.2:39053017-39116708 GCF_000816755.2 Arachis ipaensis | reverse complement strand
CTTAGGGCCACGGCCAAGACTCATAAAGAAGCTGTATTCAAGAATCATCATACTGAACTAGGAGAGTCAATAACACTATCTGAACTCTGAGTTCCTATAGAAACCAATCATTCTGAACTTCAATGGATAAAGTGAGATGCCAAAACTATTCAAGAGGCAAAAAGCTATAAGTCCCGCTCATTTAATTGGAGCTATGTTTCATTGATAGTTTGGAATTTATAGTATATTCTCTTCTTTTTATCCTATTTGATTTTCAGTTGCTTGGGGACAAGCAACAATTTAAGTTTGGTGTTGTGATGAGCGGATAATTTATACGCTTTTTGGCATTGTTTTTAGTATGTTTTTAGTAAGATCTAGTTACTTTTAGGGATGTTTTCATTAGTTTTTATGTTAAATTCACATTTCTGGACTTTACTATGAGTTTGTGTGTTTTTTTATGATTTCAGGTATTTTCTAGCTGAAATTGAGGGGCTTGAGCAAAAATCAGATTCAGAGGTTGAAGAAGGACTGCTGATGCTGTTGGATTCTGACCTCCCTGCACTCAAAATGGATTTTCTAGAGCTACAGAACTTAAAATAGCGCGCTTCCAATTGCGTTGGAAAGTAGACATCCAGGGATTTCCAGAAATGTATAATAGTCTATACTTTTCCCAAGTTTAAACGACACAAATTGGCGTTCAACGCCAGCTCTCTGCCCAATTCTGGCGTCCAGCGCCAGAAACAAGTTGCAAAGTGGAGTTCAACGCCCAAACTGGCACCAAAACTGGCGTTCAACTCCAGGAATGACCTCTACACGTGTAACACTCAAGCTCAGCCCAAGCACACACCAAGTGGGCCCCGGAAGTGGATTTATGCATCAATTACTTACTTCTGTAAACCCTAGTAGCTAGTTTATTATAAATAGGACTTTTTACTATTGTATTAGATATCTTTGGATCATTTTTAGATCTCTAGACCTCCATGGGAGGCTGGCCATTCGGCCATGCTTACCCTCTATTCACTTATGTATTTTTAACGGTAGAGTTTCTACACTCCATAGATTAAGGTGTGGAGCTCTGCTGTTCCTCAAAGATTAATGCAAAGTACTACTGTTTTCTATTCAATTCATCTCATTTCGCTTCCAAGATATTCATTCGCACTTCAACCTGAATGTGATGAACGTGACAATCATCATCATTCCCTATGAACGTGTGCCTGACAACCACTTCCGTTCTACATTAGATTGAATGAGTATCTCTTAGGTCTCTTAATCAGAATCTTCGTGGTGTAAGCTAGAATGATGGCGGCATTCAAGAGAATCCGGAAAGTCTAAACCTTGTCTGTGGTATTCCGAGTAGGATTCAATGATTGAATGACTGTGACGAGCTTCAAACTCGCGATTGCTGGGCGTAGTGACAGACGCAAAAGGATAGTAAATCCTATTCCAGCATGATCGAGAACCGACAGATGAATAGTCGTGCCGTGACAGGGTGCGTTGACCATTTTCACTGAGAGGATAGGATGTAACCATTGACAAGGGTGATGCCTTCAGACGATTAGCCGTGCCATGACAGGGCATTTGGATCATTTTCCCGAGAGAAGACCAAAAGTAGCCATTGACAATGGTGATGCATTACATAAAGCCAGCCATGGAAAGGAGTAAGACTGATTGGATGAAGATAGCAGAAAAGCAGAGGTTTAGAGGAACGAAAGCATCTCTATTCGCTTATCTGAAATTCTCACCAATGATTTACATAAGTATTTCTATCCCTGTTTTATTAATTATTTTCGAAAACCCCATTACTATTTTATATCCGCCTGACTGAGATTTACAAGGTGACCATAGCTTGCTTCATACCAACAATCTCCGTGGGATTCAACCCTTACTCACGTAAGGTATTACTTGGACGACCCAGTGCACTTGCTGGTTAGTTGTGCGAAGTTGTGAACCATGGTATTGGCATCATGTTTTTGGCGCCATTGCCAGAAAAAGAAAGAGCAATGAATTTTACATAATCAAAGTGTAATCACAATTTCTGCGCACCAGAAGGGTTGATGGTTAAGGATCTTTATCCTTGTTACTAACCACAACATGATAATTGCAAAGATCAATCCCATTAAGTCATCCTCTAATAAGTAAAGGAAAGTCAAATGAGCTATATTAATCCTAATCCATAAGTCCTAGCTACCTCACTAATTAACTTAGTGGAAGCTAGAGTCAATGGATACTAATTATCAATCACTTGGACATTAGCAACTCAATTTCACCTAAGTTACCATCCCAAGCCAAGAACACAAAAATCTACTCTAACATCCTTCCAAGCATTTAATCAAACACTTGGAAGGAAGCAAGTTAAAATGACAACAAGAAATTTAAATCTACAACTACCAATTGAAAGGAATTAACAACAACAAAGCAATTAAACAATAAAAGAAATCAAACATAAATTGCATTAAATGAAAATAAAAGGAACAAGAGTGCATCAACAACAAAGTCAACAAATACAAGAAGTGAAATACTAAACTAAGAAAGTAAAGATAAAGGAACAAGAATTTGTAAAGGAAAAGTAAATCAAGACATGAATTAAACCTAGACCTAAAGAAATCTTAATCTACATCTAACCTAATTCTAGAGAGAAGAGAGAGCTTCTCTCTCTAGAAACTAACTAAAGCATGATGAAAAACTAAACTATGTGCTCCCCCCCCCCTTTACTCCTCTTGAATTCTGCATGTAATAGCCTCAGAAATGAGTTGGATTTGGGCCTGGAAAGCTCATAAATCGCCCCCAACGAATTCACTTTAATGAGGTCAACTGCGAGCTGCGACGCGTACGCATGGGTCACGCGTACGCGTCGCCATGCGACTTCATATCCGCGCATGCGCGTTTGTCACACGTGCGCGTCGATGTATGCACTCCAAATCCTTGATTTTTCATGAATCCTCCATTTGCATGCTTTTCTCTTCACTTCTTTGATCCATTCCTAGCCTTTTCAACTTGAATTCACTAACAAACACATCAAGGCATCTAATGGAATCAAAGGCGAATTAAAATTAGCTATTTTAAGGCCTAAAAAGCATGTTTTCACACTTAAGCACAAATCTAGAGAGAATTACAAAACCATACTGTTTCATTGAATAAATATGAGAAAAATTGATAAAATCTCTTAAATTAAGCACAAGATAAACCACCAAATTGGGGTTTATCACTTGCTATGAAAAAACCATCTCAATTCACTAACGAGTTCATACAAGAAGCAAGAGCACGTTTTAAAAATAAAAAAGCTTTAATAAAGAATTTAGAGGTACAAACGGGACAAATTACTAAGCAACTAGAAGAAGAACAAAATTCTACGGAAAATGCAAGGCAATTAATACAGGGGTCCATATCTTAGTAAATCAGAAGAAACCACAGAGAGTAATTTGGCTAATCCTTTAAGCCAAGAAGTCTCCAATAAAAAGGCTCTAACTAATTTGCTACAACAATCCAAGGAGGAAAAAGAAAAGAAGCCAGCAAACACTTGTTCAACAGAGACTATATTCTCAAACAACACCAAAGGAATAAGCCCCACCATGTGCGTGTATAAAATCTCACTGGAAAAAGATTCTAAACTTGTAGTGCAAACAGAAAGAAGGCTTAATCCAACAATGAACGAGTTGTTCACAAAGAGGTAATAAGAATGTGGGAGGCAATCCAATTAGTGAGTATCTTTTTGTCCTCTTTTCATTAAGTGTTTTCTTTTAATTAATTGGAAAAAATATTTACTAGATTATGCTCTCTACTCATAGTTTTTCTTTATTGATTTTAATTTTCAAAAGTTTTTGCTTGATGACCCCCATCGTTGTTTATGTTCTCAAAGACCACTTTGCATTCATGCATGTCACCCTTCTCAATATCACTCTTCCTTGTCTCTGTTGTTATACTTCACATGCAAACATATATCCACACATTACACATATTCTACATTCACTTCATTACACATTCATCTTCTCTTCTTCTCTATCCACCTTTCACTTTACAACACATTTCACTCTCTCATCACTAATACATCCGAACTTAGAGACTTCGACAAACTCTAAGTTTGGTGTGAAAGTGTTTAGAGAAACTTGTTTTGCATCTGTTAAGGTATTATTTCAGGGAACTAATATGTCTCTATTCAAGAAGAGGATAATAAAGACAAGTAAAAATATGATAAATTTGAATTATATTTCTCTGATGGTTAGCTAGATATTTTTTCCTACTTTCTCTTTCTTTTATGGATTTTATTTAATTTCAAATTAATTTTCAAAGAAAAAGAAGAAGAGAGAGAAAGAGGACTTCTAGGGATTTTTAAAGATAAGATTAGAGTTAGTTTTGAATTTGAATTCTAGATAAAAATTAGGATTTGAATAAGTGAATCTTATTCACAAGAGAGGGGAATCCCATCGAGGAGGAGGATCTTCGGATCCAAATCCAATCATCCATTAGACACCTCTCTCATTAGGTTTAGTTTCTTTTATCATGACTGACTAATCCCTTTGTCAAAGGGTTAGGAGCTCTGTATATGTTCTCTATGGATTATTAATTTAAGTTTTATTTTATTTTGAAGTATTGTATTGATCTGCTTCATGATTGAGTTATTTGGTCTTCGTTCTTTAAGGGATTTTTTTGTGACTTAAATAAACTAAACAAAGAAAAAGAACAAGAAAAACAAAGGAACTGATTAAATAGAAGAACAGTCTCGTTTAAGACTACTCTTAAACTCCTCCCAAGGAGAAGGAAGCTCCACATGATGAAGTTGTAACCTCATCGCCATCTTTGCCATGGTGTCTGCCACCATGTTTGCATCTCTCATAATCAAACGAAAATCAACATGCCAATTCCAATTCATGGTATCCCTTATTTTGAGCACCAACGGATCAATAAACCCAAAACCGTTGATAAACCCATATTTTATGATATATTTTGTGCTTAATTTGAGTGATTTATTCAATCCTTCACCCACTTATTCATATTAATTGCATGGTTTTACTTTCCCTTCCTTATTATGTGATGTATGTGAAAAACATGTTTCCTATGCTTTAAAATTAATTATTTTAATTACCTTTAATTCTATTCGATGCCGTGACTAGTGTGTTGAGTAGTTTCAGATCTTCTAAGGCATGAATGACTTAAAGGATGGAAAAGAAAACATACAAAAATGGAAGGAAAGCACAAAACGGAGTTTCTGAAGAAACTGGCATCCACGCGACCGCATGGGCGACGCGGACGCATGCCAAGCGCGAAGAAGCAGCGACGCGGCCGCATGACTGACACAACCGCGTGACAAGAAAAGCTCCGAATGACGCGACCGCGTGACAGAGGCCACGCACCAGAAATTGCAGAAAACGCTTCCAACGATTTCTGAAGCCCTTTTTGGCCCAAATCCAAGTCCAGAAGGCATAGACCAGAGGTTATAAAGTGTGGGAATGCATCCATTCAGAAGAGCTCGCCAATTTAGTTACTTTCCATGATTTAGATTTAGTTAGGAGAGAGGTTCTCTCCTCTCTCTTTTAGGATTAGGATTTAGGACTTCTCTTAGTTTTAGGAGTGACTCTCGATCCAGGTTTAATGTTCCTTTACTTTAAGCTTCCCTTTCACTTTTATTCATTCAATTACTTTAATTGATTATTTACTTTTACCATTTAATTTATGAATTCTTCTATGTTCCAAATTATTTGAATTAATGTTATTTGAGGTATTTCAGTTTATTATTGCTCTCTTTTATTCATGTCACCATTCCTTCCAATCTGAAGACATTTTTATTCCAGCAAGTTTACTTTTTCCCCTTTTGGTTTTGGTTAAGAAATCAGTAACTCAGAAGTTATCTTATCTCAACATAATTGATAACTGTTATCTTTGCTAATTGAATTGAACTTCAATAATCCCAACCTTTTTTTAGGAAATAAATAGGATTCGAAGATCAAACTAATTAGTCCCTTGACTTTCCTTTGCTTTAGTAAAAGTTAACTGAGTGGAATTAAGATTCAACTTTCATTGTTATTGATAAGGATAACTAAGTCTGGACTTCCAATTTCTCATACCTTGCCAAAAGTTTATTTTACAGTTATTTATTTATTTTTAATTTCCATTTAAATTATTTGTCATATTTGTTCCTCATTCTTGAAACCCCAAATTCACAATCTCCATAACCAATAATAAGAACATACTTCCCTGCAGTTCCTTGAGAAGACGACCCGAGGTTTGAATACTTCGGTTATCAATTTATTTAAGGGGTTTGTTACTTGTGACAACCAAAACGTTTGTACGAAGGGATTTTTGTTGGTTTAGAAACTATATCTACAACGCGCCTATTTTATTAAAATTCTTTACTAGCAAAAATCCTAACGTCAAAAATGGCGCCGTTGCCGGGAAACTGCTAACATGTGCCTTATTATTGGTTATTGTAAATATTTTTTCTTTTACTTGTTTATTTATTTCTATTTTTCCTTTTTAATTTTATTTGCTACTATGAACTCTCACCCTTCTCGCTTTGAGTTTGGTTCTAACTTTGTTGAAGGAAATAGAAGTTACAGTAGGAATATGCATCAAGGTCAAACCAGTCAAGGATGGATGGAGCCAAGAGGATCTAATCAATCCTTTAGGCAACAACACCCTCCAAGATATCACGGACAACGACCATTCTACAATGCATACCCAGCTGATAGATATGGTGGACAACCTTGTAACTACCAACAAGCCCCACCCCGTGCCTATAGACCATCCTCTCAACATAACCTCGAACCACCACACTCACAAGCTTCTCTTCACCATTCGCCACTGTATGATCCTTTCCTACCCCAGTTCCAATCCACTCACTCCCAAGCACTACCACTTTCCTATGTATCATGTCCAAATCTATCACCCCGAGAATCAGAGGTTCGCCTCAAGAAAACAGTAAATAAACTTCAAACAACCATTCGACAACTGGAGCAAGCAGTAATTCAATTAGCTTCTAGACGTTCGAACATTCAAGGACCAACCACAGCCCCATGTGGACAATCTAACGAAGAGCGTAGCATGAAGGAGATACTAGAAACTCCAATGGACAAGATAGAGAATGAATTCGTACTAGAACAAGTAGAAGAAGCTGTCATTATGCAAGAAGAAGAGTTGGTTGAAGATCTAGGAGACGCTGAACCTCCATGGGAATTCAGAGCTGAGGAGAACTCCGTCAAGGACGTTACAGTTGATGCTAAGGAGGACAATACACAATCCCTAAGGCAAGTCATTTATGAAGAACTAGACGGAATAACCCAGGACACAAATTCCCTTGATGATGATAGTCACAAGTCAAGCTCTCTTAGTAATGAACTTGCATCCGCAAGTGAATTCTCTGAGATCGAAGAATCTTCCCCAAGTGAATACGAAGATGATGCAGAGGTAGATTTCTCTCAACCTCCAATCTATGACTCAAGTGATAAGGAAGACACGGAAGACTTTGACCAGGACACAGATGCATTTGAAGAACCTTGCAAAGAAGTGGAGGAATTCACAGAAGAGCACAAGGGAGTAGAACTTATAGAACCACCGGAAACACCTTCCCCAAGGCCATTACCACCCAATACAAGCTTCAAGTGGGTACAATCCTTAACTTTTAACTTTACTTTTTCACTTGAATACGGTTTGCTTGAAACAGATGGCCAGCTTAGAGCTCTCTGCGGCTTTAAGAGTAAGAGGGAAATGGCTCGTGCTCAGAGCTGGTACACAAGGTTCAATAAGGTTCCACGCTTCAACTTGAAGTGCACAGATTGGTATCATACTCAATTAAATAGATCTAGGAAAATGTTTGGTCACCATGGTGAGAATCTACTTTCTAAACCGCCCGGATGGAAAAGTATAGATCAAGACGGAGGCGGATTTAAAAGCAAAGTTTGGGATCCTGGAATCTATTCCGACATTCGTCATCCCAGGAGCCTAAAAATTTGTTTGAAGCTGCTCAGGAGCTTTACAAGCTTAGTTTGGGACCCCGGAGGCTATTGGCATTCCAAGCATTGGTGGAGATTTTTGGATGAATTTAAACATAAGCCGCCATAACAGGAAGCCCCTCCAATGTCCAACTTAAGGACTTTAACTAAAAGTGCTAGGTGGGAGACAACCCACCATGGTATGATCATTCATTTTTTTTCAGTTTTTATTTCGTTTTGTTCGTTTTAAAGTTTCATTTTATTTTATAATATTGAACCTGGAATTTTGCATCGCATTCATATTAATCATTGCATTCTGCATACTGCATAAAAAAAAGAGTGCGCAACGCGACCGCATCACTCATGCGATCGCGTCATATTGCGAAAAACACTACCCACGCGACCGCGTCATCCATGCGGCCGCGTGATATGGAAATCGGTATAAGGATCCAACGTCCAGAAAGTTGGGCTGGAATCGTGTGGCTATTGTGCGTTTTGCACAAAATGCCCACGCGATCGCATGCCCCATGCGATCGCGTCACCTACACACACCCAATCCCACGGGACCGCGTGTGCGATGCGATCGCGTCGCATGGATTGCACGAACACCCCAAAGGAGACAGAGAGTTGCGCAAAAACGACGCTGGATTCGTGCGTTTCGCACAAATTCCAGCGACGCGATCGCATGCCTCAGGCGATCGCGTCATTCACTTTTTTTGCCCTCCAAGCGATCGTGTCACCCACGCGATCGCGTCACCCCCCATTTCGCTCCAGCCACGCGACCGCGTGCCCCACGCCGCCGCGTGGATTCAAATTTATAACCCTCCCAACCACGCGAACCCTATCAGTCGCGCCCCCCTCCTTGAAACCCTCTCCTCCCTCTCTTCCCCCCAATCCAACCACCACCATCCAGCCACCATCACCGCCACCCCCAGACGCCGCCGACCTCCCAGACGCCGCCGCCACCGACCCCCCTTCCTCCTCCCCCTTCTTTCTTCTTCTTTCTTCTTCTTTCCCCCCTTTCGCAACCACCACCCACCACCGCCGCCCGTCCCAGCCACGCCCCCCATCCGCCACACACACACCTACCCCTCCCTTCCCCTCTTACCCCCTACCCCATTACCCATCCCTTCTTTCCCCCCTGCCCCGATCAGTCATGCCCACCACTGCCAGCCGCCGTGCCAGCCGCCACTGCCACCACCCCTAGCCACCTCTCTGCCCACTCTCCTTATTCGGCCTACCAGGTTCCGACGAACGCCACCCTTCTATCCTTCATAGTTATTTCATTATTTTCTGTTTATGTCCATGTTTAGGCTAGTTAGATATGCATGTTGTAGTCGATTTTAGGTTGTTAGGTAGCCTAGGATGTGGTTAGTGGATCTTAGCCTGTTTACTTGCACTGTTTATGTTTCTGTTTTATCAAATTTGTAATTCTGCTGTTGCTGTGATGTTTGTTCATATGCTGTGATTTCTTGTTTCATGCTGCTCTTTACACTAAATTTTCATGTTTATATTCCTTATATGTAATTGCAGCTTTATTTTTGATTCATATGAACTATTTGACTACTGTTTATTTTCCGGGACAATCCAATTTTAGCCGAAATGCTGCCCAAATTTCTGTAAACTGTTTTTATTCATGTTTTGGTTTTGGCATTTTGAAATCTGCTTTCCTCTGCTTTACCCAAACCCATTCATGAATGCCAGGCACGCATTCTTATTCTCTTTGATTTCCTGGTTCATATATTGCATTTTTGATGTTTGATTCTAATTTTTGCTATTTCTATATCTATCTGAATCTTCATCAACTGGCTTTCCTTGTTTGGTTATGAGTTACCTATAGCTCCTAATTATGAATGCTTGTTATGTAGAAACTTATCCTTATGCCACTTACTTTAACCCACTTTTCACTAATTCCCTAATTTTAACTTCCTAAACTCTTTTTCACTTCTAACCAAACTAACCTTTTAAAATCTTTTTCTGGTTTTTCACTTTCTTTTAACATTCTAACCATGGCATACTGATAATTTTTTTTTCTTTTTTTTTCCTACTTAACATGCTTTCTATTACATTTTGGATTGTGAATTTTTCCTTTCAAACTTTTAATTCCTATACAATCCTTAATGCACATTTACTTAACTCATTTACCTCATTCTAATTATCCTTTGCCACTTTGTGTTTCTTTTGACTATTTGCCTATTTGTTTTCCTATTTTTATTATATCCTGGTTTTCTTTTTTTTAGGATGTCAGATTCCCAAAGAAAAGGAAAAGGTAAGGCTACTACTGGCAAACGGAAAAGAGGAGAAGCCTCTATGTCTATCATAGATCTCATGCACGATGCCTCCTGGCGGGAGAAAAACTTCACCCCGCAGGAGAAGGCCGACCAGCTGCTCCCTGCTAATGACCCAGTGAAGTTTGCAAACTGATACTGTGAGCTGAAGTATCCGGTGTTTGCAAACTCCAGGAACCTATACCTGGAGAGAACTCTGAAGATCCCAGAAGAACTCCAGCAATACACCTCTGATCAGATCAAACAAAGAGGCTGGTTCTTTCTGGAGAGAAACCTGTCTGAGGTCAATGCATCTTGGGTAAGGGAATTCTACTGAAATTACTTCAAGACTTCCCTAGATGCAGTGAACCTTAGGGGGAAGCAGATTTTGGTCACTGAAGAGGCAATTGAAGATGTTCTGAAGCTTCTGCCTAAATCTGATCAGCCAGATGGTTATCAGAAAGCTGAGGAAGACATGCGTTTTCTGAAGTTTGATTGGGATGCAGTCAAGGCCCGGATAGCCCTTGACCCGACCGTTCCTTGGATTATGGGTCAGAACACCACCATGCCCAAGGGGATCAAGCAGGCATACTTGAATGATGAGGCTCGGCTATGGCATCAGATATGGTGTGTGATGGAGGGTAAGGACCTGTACCTGCCACGCTTTATCCGGTTCTACATGGCCAGGGTCCACGTCTGAGGCACTCTTCCCTTTCTCTATTTGGTTACACAGCTGGGCCGTCGAGCTGACGTGCCTTGGGAGGATGCTGATGAGAGGCCACCTGCTGCGGAATGCAAGAAGATTATCCCGCACAGCAGGAACTTTCTGTCCTTGGGCTATAGACCTCCAGTCCTCACTGCTCCTGGTGACACTACCACACCATCTGCCGGCCCCTCTTCCTCTACAGCTACACCTGCCACCACCACTGCACCTCCACCTGCCCCAGAGCCCATCTATCATCTAGTGCACCGCCTGTTTCGACGGCTTGACCAGATGGAGCGTCGCAACAAGCGACGCTATGAGCACCTGAAGCTGATGATACGATCTGGCGATATCCCCTCCGAGCCTGACACACCATCCAAGGCATCTGAGGAGGAGGCGGATGTGCCCGAGGCAGAGACCCACCCACAGCAGGAGGCAGAGCAGGCAGGCACCCAGCAGGCAGCACACCATCAGGAGGCTCCGCCGCAGATTCAGGCTGTAGACCCTGAGATCCCTCTTCAGTCAGCACTTCCTCCACAGCAGTCAGACCCTCAGATCACCACCACAGAGACCCCAGCTACCCACTCTTCCAGTGATGACACTCCATCACACCCTGCTTGAGTGAGCATCGGGGACGATGCTACATTTTAAGTGTGGGGAGGTCGCCATCTCTGGCGTATTATTTTGGTGAACCACTACAGACTCTTTTTCTTTTATTTTGGATATTTTTCTGTATTTTTCTATTTATTTTTATTTTTATTTTCTGAGTACTTATACATTGCTACTTTCATGTATTTTTACTCTATTTCTGCATTTTCCATTTTTAGTTCATATTTTAGCCACTTAGTTTAGTTGCAATTCTAACTTATTAGTTATAGAAATTGTGGATTGATTAGTATAGTTTACCCTTTTTTAGCATAAGATAACTCGGAATAGATTGAAAAGAAAAGGAAGTAAATTAGAGACTTTAACAGAATCAAAACAACCCACACCTTGTATATATAGCATTACATGTTAGTTAACAACACTTCATCAAGGAGAAACACTAGAACTTTAAAGCCATTCAATATAAGTTTTACATTGAGAATAATGAGAATTTTTAACTAAACCTGCATGACATACATAAGTGATAAATAATTTTTGAGCTAGAGAACACATAGCCTGTGAGTTTTGAGCTTAATTGTATGGTTACATTCAAACCATAATTTTTATTCCTGTGTATTTTGCCCTTCTTTTATATTCTGGTGTTCTTTACTTTGTTTTAATCTATATGTCCGATTATAGAATATAGATACATACCAAGAGAGTGATTGAGGCCATTATTTGATTTTAGCTCACTTAATCCCAAAATAGCCTACCTTTTACATCACCCTTGTTAGCCCCCTTGAGCCTTTAAATCCCCTTTTATTCTATTAGCCACATTACTAGCCTTAAGCAGAAAAATAAAATAAAATCCCAAGTTGAATCCTTGGTTAGCTTAAGATAGAAAATTATGTATAGTTTAAATGTGGGAAAATCTATTGGGAACATGGATAATAAAAATAAAAGGTAGAAAAGTTGAAAAGAATAAAATAACTCAATTAAAAAGTTTTGGGAAGCATGCTCATGTAAAATCAATTATAATGGAATTACCATGTGCATTAAAAAAAAGTGTTATGAATAAAGGGGACACAAAAAGAATTCCCCAATTATGAAATAAAGCAATGCACATGGGATAAAAATAAATATTGAGATATGAGCATGTAACATCAAAAGTGGGAAAATATGGGAAAATAGGTAAAGCAGCTTTGCTTTAGAAAGTATGTATGTTAGGTGAGATCTTAGACTAATTAAGGATTCACTTATTAGCTCACTTAGTCTTATACATATACCCTTACCTTTACCTTGGCTCCATTACAACCTTAATTAAAGACCTCATGATTTTTGGTATATCTATATTCTATAATTGTTGATTGGTTAGATGAGGAACAAAGTTATATAAAGAAAGAATAAAAAGAAGAATAGAGTGATTAACCCAATAAACACTGAGTGATTAGAGAGTAAACACAAAATCCAGTGAGGGTTCAATAGCTCATTGACATTTATCTCTGTTTAAATTATTAATTGTCTTGCAAGTTTTTAAAATGTTTTTCTCTCCCATCTCAATTGTAAAAGCACTTTATCACTATCTAAGGTTTGGCTATATATATACATGACTCCTTGAGAATGTAAATTAATTTAACTACATGCAAGCTTTATATTCAAGTAAATAAAGACTAGAATTGCATGATGCATCATTCATCTAGGTAGTTGCATTTAGATTAAATTGCATTGCATGACATTCTACCACTTTAACCTTACTTTTTACCTTGGATTTAGCATGAGGACATGCTATTGTTTAAGTGTGGGGAGGTTAATAAACCCATATTTTATGATATATTTTGTGCTTAATTTGAGTGATTTATTCAATCCTTCACCCACTTATTCATATTAATTGCATGGTTTTACTTTCCCTTCCTTATTATGTAATGTATGTGAAAAACATGTTTCCTATGCTTTAAAATTAATTATTTTAATTACCTTTAATTCCATTCGATGCCGTGACTAGTGTGTTGAGTAGTTTCAGATTTTCTAAGGCATGAATGACTTAAAGGATGGAAAAGGAAACATACAAAAATGGAAGAAAAGCACAAAACGGAGTTTCTGAAGAAACTGGCGTCCACGCGATCGCATGGGCGACGCAGACGCATGCCAAGCGCGAAGAAGCAGTGACGCGGCCGCATGACTGATGCGACCGCGCGCCTTAAGCAAAACACATATGACGCGGCCGCATGACTGACGCGACCGCGTGACAAGAAAAGCTCCGAATGACGCAACCGCGTGACCCACGCGGACGCGTGACAGAGGCCATGCACCAGAAATTGTAGAAAACGCTCCCAGCAATTTCTGAAGCCCTTTTTGTCCCAAATCCAAGTCCAGAAGGCATAGACCAGAGGTTATAAAGTGTGGGAATGCATCCATTCAGAAGAGCTCGCCAATTTAGTTACTTACCATGATTTAGATTTAGTTAGGAGAAAGGTTCTCTCCTCTCTCTTTTAGGATTAGGATTTAGGACTTCTCTTAGTTTTAGGAGTGACTCTCGATCCAGGTTTAATGTTCCTTTACTTTAAGCTTCCCTTTCACTTTTATTCATTCAATTACTTTAATTGATTATTTACTTTTACCATTTAATTTATGAATTCTTCTATGTTCCAGATTATTTGAATTAATGTTATTTGAGATATTTCAGTTTATTATTGCTCTCTTTTATTCATGTCACCATTCCTTCCAATTTGGAGACATTTTTATTCCAGCAATTTTACTTTTTCCCCTTTTGGTTTTGGTTAAGAAATCAGTAACTCAGGAGTTATCTTATCTCAACATAATTGATAACTGTTATCTTTGCTAATTGAATTGAACTTTAATAATCCCAACCTTTTTTTAGGAAATAAATAGGATTCGAAGATCAAACTAATTAGTCCCTTGACTTTCCTTTGCTTTAGTAAAGGTTAACTGAGTGGAATTAAGATTCAACTTTCATTGTTATTGATAAGGATAACTAAGTCTGGACTTCCAATTTCTCATACCTTGCCAAAAGTTTATTTTACAGTTATTTATTTATTTTTAATTGCCATTTAAATTATTTGTCATATTTGTTCCTCATTCTTGAAACCCCAAATTCACAATCTCCATAATCAATAATAAGAACATACTTCCCTGCAGTTCCTTGAGAAGATGACCCGAGGTTTGAATACTTCGGTTATCAATTTATTTAAGGGGTTTGTTACTTGTGACAACCAAAACGTTTGTACGAAGGGATTTTTGTTGGTTTAGAAACTATATCTACAACGCGACTGTTTTATTAAAATTCTTTACTAGCAAAAATCCTAACGTCAACCATCTTGGTGATTAGTAACAAGATTAAACTCTTCCACCAATCCATATCACAAATAATATCTCGTTGACCCACATCCCAGGCTAAGAGATATCCTCTCCAAATAGCAAACAATTCCCCTTGAAGCATACTATTACTCTCAATCATTCCCAAATATCCCCTTTGCCAAGTCCCATTACAATCTCTAATAATCCAAGCAAAACCGACACTATCACCCGAACCAGGATAACTAGCATCACAATTAATCTTAAAAGTACCAATGGATAGGGGATTCCAAAAACCATTTAGAATAGAGGGAAGGGACGTATGTTGTAATTCAGAAGTATTCCTAATCTCCATTTCTGAAGCTAATGCTAGATAAATCACTTTTTTCAGAAGCCAAGTCTCATGAGGATTAAAGATGTCATTATTCCTTACTCGCCATATCCACCAAAGTGCAAAAAAGAACCTGAACGGATGCTTGCTGCTATGATACAAGAATCAGTTCTTCAAATCTAAAAGATGACAAGAAATATCCAACCTATTCCATGCAAGCTGAGCTTTTGGACAATCTCGAATACAATGCAAAACCGATTCCTGGCTAGAAAGACATCTTGGGCACCTATCCGATGACGACATACCTCTTCTGAAGCGAAAACTTACAGTAGCAAGAGCATCATTAAGACATATCTAAGTTAAAAACTTGTGCTTTTCTGAAACAAACTAGCGCCAAAGCCAAAGCCAATTCTCCCACTCGTCGCAACCAAAAAACTGCTTACACAACCACAAGTAACCATTGCGTGAATCATAGACTTTGGAAGCAGATCTAGACTAATACCAACCCACTTTCGGGCCTGCTTGCACATATGGATTGTAAGAAAGAATATTATCTTTCAAATTTTGAGACAAAGGAGAATAAAGAGTATCCAAATGCCACTACCAACCGACCAGAGATCCTATATCCGGAGGTTCGAATCAGAAATGTGAATATAATTCATCTCATTAGATAACTGCCCTTCTCTCCTCCAGCTAGAAAACCAAAAATTCTAGTTCAAATTCCCAATACACCAAGCAAACCCATCCTTCAACACTTTCTAAGCCTTGTAAAGACTCCTCCAAATGGGAGAGCCCTTATTCTTACGACAACCAAAATAGTCATATAGAGATGATCGGTATTTGGCATCCAACAATTGGACCCACAACTTGTCTGGCTGCTGAAAAAACTCCAAACTAGCTTTCCAAGAAGAGCAATATTCACACAATAAGGATCTCTAATCCCCAAACCTCCATTTTTTTAGAGTAACCAGTACCTTCCAACTAACAAGATGCAATCCTCTTCCATCAACTTGTCCTTTCCAAAGAAAATTCCTCATCATAGACTCCAATTTACTAATGATTCCTTTGGAAAATAGATACTTGCATTTGGTACGTGGGAATAGCGACTGCAACGGAATTAACCAGGCAGAGTCTACCGGCCCAATTGAGTAAACTCCCTTTCCAGCTTGCTAGTCTATCCCGAATCTTATCCAGGACACCATTGAAAGCTGAACAGGTCACCCTAGAATGGCTAGGGTAACCCCAAGATACTTGCCCAAGTCTTGGACAAATCTAATAGAGGACACCCCAGTAAAAACCTCTTTCCTTGTTGCAGAGACATTCTTGGAGCAAAGTGCTTTAGACTTCTCCACATTAATCTTCATCCCAGATGCTTTGTAAAAAGTCTCTAAAACTAACATCACATTTTGCACTTGTCTCTTTTTAGCTTTACAGAATAAAAGCAAGTCATCCGCAAATATTAAATGGGAGTAAAGCCATTCAGACGATTCCCATTCCAAAGAATAGATAAGGAGGAAGTAGCGACACAATTCATAATCAAATTAATTGTAGGACTGGAAAAACCAAAGCTCTTAAGGGTATGGGCTAAAAACCTCGAGTCAACTCTGTCATAATCTTTCTCCAAATCAATCTTAAAGGCCAGTGTGCCTTTCTTTGATTTAGTCTTCTTCATAAAGTAGAGGAATTCTTGAGTAATAATGATGTTATCAAGAGTTCCTCGTCCCAGAATAAATCCTCTTTGAAGCGGGCCAACAATCTCCGCAAGATGAGGACGGAGCCTATTAACAAGGACCCTCATGATGATCTTGTAAACTACATTGTAGAGACTAATCGGACTGAAATCTTTCATAGATACCGGTGATTTAACCTTTGGAATAAGAACCAGTAAAGTCTCCATCATTCTCGAATCATGAGCAACACTGGAGAATGCCTGCTTAACCATCTTCCAAATATGAAGACCAATGATCTCCCAATATTCCTTGAAGAAGAAAGCTTGAAACCCATCAGGACCCAGAGCTTTAAAAGAGTTCATGTAAAAAACAGCTGTTCTGACTTCCTCCATAATAACTGGTGTTGTAAGATCATTGCAAGCTTCCTCATTCAGAGAAGAAAGAGGCACATCACCAAGGCAACCCAAATCAACATCATCCAAATGATAGAATAAACTTTTGTAGAAAGACTCTGCTTCTCGACTCAGAACCTCCGGATCAATTTCCTACACTCCATCCTTGAGAAAAAGGCCATGGATCTTATTATTCTTCCTTCGCACAAGAGTTTGAACATGAAAGAATCTTGTATTCCTATCTCCGAACCTTACCCACTGCTCTCTGGACTTTTGGAACCATAGGAGCTCTTCTTGCACTAGTGTATTATTATAATTATCAAGTACCTGTTGCTCTTTCTGACGCAAATAAATGGTATCCACCACTTCCAAACACTTCTGTAAATAATTAATCTACTGCTCTAATTCACATTTTTTAACAAAAATATTACCAAAAACCTCCGAGTTAAACTCTAATGAATTTTGCTGCACTTTCGAAAGTTTGCCATGAATCCCTCTATTACTAGACCACCATGACTAATTCACAATATCCTTATACCCAGGATGAGTAGCCTAAGCAACAACAAATAAGAAAGGTTGATTCTCTTTAGGCTAAGGACGACCTTTACAACACACCAGAATAGGGCAATGATCAAATTGAAGCCTATTTAAAACTTCTGCATAAGCCTCTGGAAAGAAAGATAACTAACCACTATTTATACAAACTCGGTCAAGATTTTTTGCCACATCAACATAAGTTTTCACCTTCCTGTACCAAGAAGACCGTCTCCTAATAGTCTTCAGATCAAACAAACCACTATCCCCTAATGAAGTAACAAACCTGTCTGCTCTTTGATGAGATAATTGACAGCCCTTAGATTCATGGGAAGATATGACTTCATTAAAATGACCAAGAATAATCCAAAGTCCTTAAAAAATCATGGATTGTGCAACAAGATAATTCCAAAGGAGAACCTTTTTATTAAATTGAGGGCTACCGTAAATACCACTACACCTCCAAATTAAATTATCAGATTGAACCTCAACAGTAACATCTTGATCAAAAGCATTAATTACCTTACAACAAATACCCTGCATAGAGGATAGAAGCCAAATACCCCTTATGTCTCTCTGCTTCCACTATACCAATAGAGTGATACCCCAACATTTCCCAGAATAATTTTAAATGCTGAAAAGGGGAGTGAGTTTGAACCACAATAAACAACACAGGTATAAATTTTCTAACAAGTTCCTTACAATGCACCCGGGCTAACTTATTAGAAGCACCCATAATGTTCCAAACAATCATATTTAAACTATCCATAAATAATAGGGACAAAATAAATAAGAATATAATACTCTAAATAGAATCACCAACCTCAATAGGTGGTTTGTCCTACGTTACTGGCACACTCTGATCCTCAATAATTGCCACCCTTGGACCCCTAAACGCTGCACCCTCCATGCTTCCATCTACTAAGGTTCCCTCCGTTGCGCCACCATTTTTATCAACTGGCGAGTTCTACAGGGAGGAAGGTCGCGAATGCTTCCGGAGAGAAATTCCACGATGTGCAGGAGTTTTGCGCGATGGAGATGGCACAATTTTATACTTTCCTCACTACCCCATCCTAATGCCAATTGATTTGCCTCCATAACCATGCAAATTGGGCCTTGGGACCCTTCTCGAACCATACTTGTGCTGCTTTCTATTTTGGTCCTTCAAACCTGATGGCTGACCCATTGTCAATTTTCTCTTACACAACACTTGTTGCCAGCCCTCTCCATCATCCACGCATGGCTCCTTAACGTGACCATCAGACACGTGAGGGGTCAATAATTTCGTAACCGCATCCTTTCCTTTCACAACTCCTAATTTCTCGCCCAAATTACGAGAATCTTCACCCAAATCACGAGCTTTCGATTCAACCTCTTTTTGAATTTCATGATTGTTGTGTGGCACTAGTGTCAGGGCTTTATGATTCTTTCTATCACCGAAAGAATCACCCTTCTCTTTTGATGAATCCTTCTCCATGCACAATGATTTATCATGCCCATACCATGCACAAGTAGAACAAATCAATTGTAAACTCTCGTACTCCACTTCATGAGTCATGCCCTCCACTATAATATGTTTGATTACCGGCAACCCAAGACTAATTTGAACACAAGCTTGGGCATATTTTTCTCTCTCTGCAAGTTTAGTGGCCAAGTCTACTTTTATCGGAGCGCCTATTACAGAAGCAATCCGCAGCATTGCTTGTTCCCGATAGCACCAAATCGGAAGTCCCGAGACTCGAATCCATACTAGCATTGATTTGAAGGATTGTCCGCATGGCCTAAAATCCACGTCCCATGGCTTTACTGCGACATAGAGACCATCTATTAATCACGGGCCACCAAGCATGACTTTCTCACGATCTGCAGCAATATTCAAACCCCACATCCAACAAATCAAACCCTCCTTTGATGCACCATACTATTCGAAGCTTATGCATAAGAGCCGTGTAGCCATAATGCTTATCCAGCACCTTGATCACGATGGCTTCCTTATATGGTTCAGCTAGACAGCTATTTGCCTCTCTTTCAAAAAATTGACACTTGGTGGATGAAAACCACCCTGCTTACCTGTCACCGTGGTGATACCATCCCCAGATAAAGACCTTACTAAAGCAAAGGCCTTAGAATTCTCTGCACCAATGACCTTATCTCTGAAAGAGACCTTGGATGGCTTTTCTAAATCCTCTCAAGAAGAATCCTCCTTGACACCGGATACACACCCTCACACGCTCTCCCCCTTATCTCTTTCGATGGCATGACAATCTTTCTCACCGTGTTTCACCCTCAAATGCTTGTCCCCATTCTCTTTTTCTCTCATTCTCTCTGAGTTATTGTGTTCTTTTATTATTTTGGAAAACTTAACATCTGAATTATAGCTTGAAAACTCTTTCACATAGCTTTTTGAATTCAACACGAATAATGTTTCTGTTAGTGTGCGATACCATATGATTTTTAATCACTCTAGTTTTGAATACGTGGCATATAATTCGGATTAGAATAACTTTTAAAAATTGTGTTTTCATATAAGATTCAATCAGACAGGACTAGCTTGAATGCGTGACATATAATTCGACCTAAGGAGTACTTTTGAATCTTATTAGAAACTAAATCAATTTTGTACTTAACTTCTTCAATTAGTTGGTTGACAAAGGAATTAGCGATTGGTTAATTGAAAAAAATCGAGGAGCCAAGGAATTGAAAATTAGTTAATTAAGATTTGTCATGAAAAGATCTTTGCATACTTCAAAATAGATAAACAAGGATTGATTTTCCTAAGAACTTAAATATCTCCGAAACCTTTGACTCTCACCATCATTGTCTTCTCTCAATCAACACTCAAGTTCACTGTCCTTTTAATATTCAAGCACTCAAGGTTTCAAGCAAGACATCATCTTGCCTTCCTTAATCCAGGTTTAATTGATCTAATTAAGTATTTAATCTGATATTTGCTTGCTTAGTCCTTTAATCCTCGTGGGAATGATATCCACTCACCATGGTATTACTTGAACGATCCGGTGTACTTGCCGATATCCGTGAGCTTTAATTTTTTCTCATCACTACCTTAGTTCTATATCTCTCATGACATAAGTAATAAGCCTTACATAAATCTTTGTTCCCAATTTGGGGTTAATACAGTTGGCTCTTTATGCATCCAATGAAGTACTCATAGTTGTCATTGGCAACCCTAAATGGTTCTGGCAAATAATTACTTATCTTGTTGGCAATTCACTCAAGGTTTGCGATGTTTCACCTTGTATATTTCTTTTTAATCGATCGTATACTTCCCATATGTTCTTGAAATAACTTTCAGTTTTTGATATAACATTTTCTCTCTTAGAAGTCACATAGTGATAGTGATTGATCCATGCAATGGATATACATCACAATAATAGATAAACACTATTAGCATTTAATAAACAATTTATTAAATCATTTTTGTTAATTAGTTTACTTGATACATTTCAGTCCACTCATGATAAAGGACACATATGTTTATCTTGGTTCATCTAGCAAATAAAATGAAGAACCCACTTCACAGCATGGATGCAGTGCTAGGGAAGGCTTAAAGTTGGATCATGATTTGTCAGACAAAAGATATAATACATTAAGTGGGTTCGTTGTAGGAAATCGATGGAAAAGCTGGGCAAACTTTAAAAAGTTAAATAGTGTGGACTTGATGGAAGAGCCTGAATTGATTCAACTACTAGTAACAGTTGAGGATACAGGTATAGGAATTCCTATTGATGCGCAAAGCCGTATATTCACACCTTTTATGTAGGCCGATAGTTCGACCTCTCGAACATATGGTGGAGCTGGAATAGGATTGAGCATTAGTAGATGTCTTCTTGAGCTCATAGGAGGAGAAATTGGTTTTGTTAGTGAGCCTAAAACCGGTAGTATTTTTACATTTCTACAACTTTCAGAAGGAAAAACCACGTCTTTGGATGCAAAGTGGCAGAATTTCAATACTTTTAATTCACAGTAGTAAGCTTAAGAGTTGAGAGCATTAGTGGTAGATAGAAGAAAAATCTAAGCTGAGGTCACAAGATATTATCTGCAGAGGTTGGGGATGTCGGTGGATGTTATGTTAAGTTTGAAATCTGCATGTTCTTGTCTAACTGGTTCTTGCAACATGAGGTATGTGTGCACATTGAAACATAATAATTTTCCTATTTAATCAAAGACATTCCTTAATGATATTAGATGACCCCAAAATAGTTTGATTTAGTTGTTGCTCTAAATTTAAAGGTAGTTGCTTTTAAGTTCTATTGCTGCCTTAGAATGTTTTTCTTTACTAGTCATTTTATTGATTAAACAGATGATATTACAGTATATATTTGACAAGCGAAAACATAGAGTACTTTTTTAGATTCATCTGATCCTCATTGCTTGTATCATACATATGAAAGATGAACTTTGCATGTTGAATGATACATTCGCATCTTGAGTTATTTTCCTATCTTTAATTCATTGTTTTCTTAGGTTTAATTATAGTTTTATCTTTTAATCTTGTCTTGTTTAAGATCTTGTGTTACTAAGGTGTTTGCTAAGTGTTTTCAAAGAATTATGATAAAAAGAAAGGCAAATCAAGCAGCAAAAGTAAGGATGATCAAAGGAGCAACAAAGCAAACTTCTTGAGAAAGCAAGAGGTGTGTGCGTACGCACCAATCAGGGAGTGATTTTCGGTGTATGTGTACGCATACGCTTTGTGCGTATGCACAAGCCCCATAATTTGAAGGGGGTGTTCCATGCCCTATTATCACCCAAAATAGAAGACTTTCCAATCTCAAGAAAGCGTGTCACGTTATGCAGGACGTGTGATGAGCGGATAATTTATACGCTTTTTGGCATTGTTTTTAGGTAGTTTTTAATATGTTTTAGTCACTTTTTATTATATTTTTATTATTTTTCAAATAAAAATCATATTTCTGGACTTCACTATGAGTTTTTGTGTTTTTCTATAATTTCATGTATTTTCTGGCTGAAATTGAGGGAGCTGAGCAAAAATCTGATTCAGGCTGAAAAAGGACTGCAGATGCTGTTGGATTCTGACCTCCCTGCACTCGAAATGGATTTTCTGGAGCTACAAGATTTCAAATGACGCGCTCTCAATTGCGTTGGAAAGTAGACATCTAGGGCTTTCTAGCAATATATAATAGTCCATACTTTGCTCAAGGATAAATGACGTAAACTGGCGTTCAACGCCAGTTCCATGTTGCAGTCTGGCGTCAAACGCCAGAAACAGGTTACAAATTGGAGTTGAACGCCAGAAACAGGTTACAACCTGGCGTTCAACTCCAGAAACAGCCTAGGCACGTAAGAAGCTTAAGTCTCAGCCCCAGCACACACCAAGTGGGCCCCAAAAGTGGATTTTTGCACCAATTATCTTAGTTTATTCATTTTCTGTAAACCTAGGTTACTAGTTTAGTATTTAAGCAACTTTTAGAGATTTATTTTGTACCTCATGATATTTTAGATCTGAACTTTGTACTCTTTGACGGCATGAGTCTCTAAACTCCATTGTTAGGGGTGAGGAGCTCTGTTGTGTCTCGATGAATTAATGCAATTACTTCTGTTTTCCATTCAAACACGCTTGTTCCTATCTAAGATGTTCATTCACGCTTCACTATGAAGAAGGTGATGATCCGTGACACTCATCACCTTCCTCAATCCATGAACGTGTGTATGATAACCACCTTCGTTCTATATTAGATTGAATGAGTATTTCTTAGATTCCGTAATCAGAATCTTCGTGGTATAAGCTAGAATTGATGGCGTCATTCATGAGAATCTGAAAAGTCTAAACCTTATCTGTGGTATTCTGAGTAGGATTCAAGGATTGAATGGCTACGATGCACTTCAAACTCGCGATTGTTTGGCGTAGTGACAGACGCAAAAGAATCAATGGATTCTATTCCGACATGATCGAGAACCAACAGATGATTAGTCGTGCTGTGACAGAGCATTTGGACCATTTTCACTGAGAGGATGGGAAGTAGCCATTGACAACGGTGACACCCTACATACAGCTTGCCATGGAAGGAGTCTTGCGTGTGTGAAGAGGAGTACAAGAGAAAAGCTGAAATAAAGAGGACAAAGCATCTCCAAAACTCCAACATATTCTCCATTATTGAGTAACAAGTATTTATTTCATGCTCTTTTATTCTTCGCAATTCATACTGATAATTATAATTGATTTCCTGACTAAGATTTACAAGATAACCATAGATTGCTTCAAACCAACAATCTCCATGGGATCGACCCTTACTCACGTTAGGTATTACTTGGACGACCCAGTGGACTTGCTGGTTAGTTGTGCGAATTTGTGAGAGATAGTAATATTGACATTGACATACACAATTTCGTGCACCAAGTTTTTGGCGCCGTTGCCGGGGATTGTTCGAGTTTGGACAACTGACGGTTTATTTTGTTGCTTAGATTAGGAAAAATTTTTCTTTTTGGTTAAGAGTCTTCTATTATTTTTTTGGTTGAATTTTTTTTTTAAATCCTTATTTTCTCTTTTTAAATTTTTTGAAATTTTTTTTAACTAATAATTGAGTTTTTCTGTTTGAGTTTAGTGTCATGTTTTAAGTTTGGTGTCAACTGCATGTTTTTATTTCCCTTTAAATTTTCAAATTGCATGTTCTTTGTTCTTTCTTAATCTTCAAGTTGTTCTTGTTTATTTTCCTTGTTTGATCTTTAGTTTTTCTTGTTTTGTGATTTTTCTTATTTTTCTTGTGCATTTTCGAATTATTAGCATCTAAAAAAAAGATTTATTTATACCTTGTTAAAACACTTTAAATTTATAGCTCAATTGGCTAGAGCGTGGTGTTTATGTTCTTGGTAATTGGCTATCCTCTTTTTAAAAACTTTTTCAAAATTAATTTTTCTTTGAATAAATTTTGTGCCAAACTTTAAGTTTGGTGTTTTCTTGTTGATTTTTCTTTAGTTTTCGAAAATTTTGTTTTGGTTTTCTAAAAATTTTAAGTTTGGTGTTCTATCTTCATGTTTTTGTTGTTCTTGTGAGTCTTCAAAGTGTTCTTGAGTCTTCCTTGTGTTTTGATCTTAAAATTTTTAGGTTTGGTGTTCCTTGGTGTTTCCCTCCAAAATTTTTGAAAATAAGGAGCATTAGATCTAAAAATTTTAAGTTGTATGTCTTTTTATTATTTTTCTCTTTCTTCATTGAATTCAAAAATATCTTTTTCCTTTATTTTAATTGATTTTTCGAATTTTCCTTTTAAAAATTCAAATTTTATTTTAAAAATTTTTTATTTTATCTTATCTTAGTTTTAAAATTTCAAAATTCAAATCTTTATCAAAAATCATATCCAAAATTTTTCAAATCTTCTTAATTAAGTAATTATTTTAGTCTTAAATTTTTTGTTCTTAATTTTTGAATTCTATATTTAATTTCAAACTATTTTATTCTCTTTTCTTTTATTATTTATTCGTTCCCCTTTTACAAAAGAAAAAAAAAAAGATATATTCTATTTGCTATTCATATCAATTTCCTTTTCTCCATCAAGAATCTAAGTGGAATTGAACAGTTCAGAAGGACTCTGGGGTCATATACCAACCCCACTACTGCTTCATATGGGAGTAGTATCTATATACCCTCCATTGGAGTCAGTAGCTTTGAGTTGAATCCTCAGCTCATTATCATGGTGCAGTAAAGTTGCCAGTATTTCGGTCTTCCACAGGAAGAACCTACAGAGTTTCTGGCACAGTTTTTACAGATTGCTGACACAGTACATGATAAGAAAGTAAATTAGGATGTCTACAGATTATTACTGTTTCCATTTGCTGTAAAAGACCAAGCTAAGAGGTGGTTAAATAACCAACCTAAGGCTAGCATAAAGACATGGAAACAGCTGTCAGAAAAATTCCTGAATCAATATTTCCCTCTAAAACGGATGACACAGCTAAGGCTGAACATCCAAGGCTTTAAAGAAGGAGATAATGAATCTCTTTATGATGCCTGGGAGAGATAAAGAGAGATGCTAAGAAAATGCCCCTCTGAAATATTTTCAGAGTGGGTGTAGTTAGACATATTCTATTATGGGCTTATAGAGAAAGCTCAGATGTCTTTGGACCACTCAGCTGGTGGATCTATACACATGAGAAAGACAATTGAAGAAGCTCAAGAACTCATTGATACAGTTGCCAGAAATCAGCATCTGTACCTAAGTAGTGAGTCTTCCATGAAAGAAGAGGCTAAAACAGTAACTGCTGAACTCAGTCCTGCAGAACAAGTTACTGAATTCAATCAGCAATTAGATTTTCTAACAAAACAGCTAGCCTAATTCAAGGAGATACTACAAGACACAAGAATGGCTAATATGAATATGGAAGTACAGTTGAAGCAAACAAAACAGCAGTTATCAAAACAAATAATAGAAGAGTGCCAAGCAGTTCAATTAAGAAGTGGGAAAACATTAAATACCTTACTTCAGAGCAGCAGAAAACCAAGAAAAGAACAACTGACAGAGGATGAGCAAAATACTATCCAAAATCCCTCTGAGGACAGTAAGAACCCAGAGAGGAATAACTCTGGCGTTCAAACGCCAGAAAAGGGTGCAAAGCCGGCGTTAAACGCCCAACCCACACACAGTTCTGGCGTTTAAACGCCAGAAACAGGCAAGGAGCTGGCGTCAAACGCCCAATGGAAGCTCAGTTCTGGCGTTCAAACGCCAGAAACAGGTAGGAAATTGGCGTCCAACGCCAATCAAGCTTCCAACCCTGGCATTCAAACGCCAACATGCTATCAGACACACACAAGTGCTGATAACAACCCCTCTAAAAAGGCTTTCCCAACCACTTCTGTAGGAAATAAACCTGCAGCAACCAAGGTTGAGGAATACAAAGCCAAGTGATGAGTTTAAGTTGAATGTTGTCAAAGCTATGCAACATCCAGACACATCAGACAACTGCCTGAGCATTGATATTATTGACTCTCTAGTGGAAGAGGTCAATATGACTGAGAGTCTCAAATCAGAGCTAGAGGACATTTTTAAAGATGTTCAGCCTAATCTGGAGGATTCAGAGGAATTAAAAGAGCCTCTGAAACTTCCTCAGGAAGAGGAAAAACCTCCTAAACCCGAGCTCAAACCATTACCACCATCTCTGAAATATGCATTTCTGGGAGAAGGTGACACTTTTCCGGTGATCATAAGCTCTGCTTTAAATCCCCTAGAAGAGGAAGCACTACTTCAAGTGCTAAGGACACACAAGACAGCTCTTGGGTGGTCCATAAATGACCTTAAGGGCATTAGCCCAGCAAGATGCATGCACAAGATCCTATTGGAGGATGATGCTAAGCCAGTGGTTCAACCACAGAGGCGGCTAAATCCAGCCATGAAGGAGGTGGTGCAGAAAGAGGTCACTAAGTTACTAGAGGCTGGGATTTTTTATCCTATTTCTGATAGCCCCTGGGTGAGTCCTGTCCATGTTGTCCCTAAGAAGGGAGGTATGACAGTGGTTCATAATGAAAAAAATGAACTGATTTCTACAAGAACAGTTACAGGATGGCGTATGTGTATTGACTACAGAAGGCTCAATACAGCCACCAGGAAGGATCACTTCCCTTTACCATTCATAGACCAGATGCTAGAAAGACTAGCAGGTCATGAATACTACTGCTTTTTGGATGGCTATTCAGGTTACAACCAAATTGTAGTAGATCCTCAGGACCAAGAGAAAACAGCATTCACATGTCCATCTGGAGTATTTGCATACAAAAGAATGCCTTTTGGTCTGTGCAATGCACCTGCAACCTTTCAGAGGTGCATGCTCTCTATCTTCCTTGATATGGTAGAGAAATTTCTGGAAGTCTTCATGAATGACTTCTCAGTATTTGGAGACTCATTTAGCTCCTGTCTTAACCATCTAGCACTTGTTCTAAAAAGATGCCAAGAGACTAACCTGGTTCTAAATTGGGAAAAATGTCACTTTATGGTGACTGAAGGAATTGTCCTTGGGCATAAAATTTCGAATAATGGAATAGAGGTGGATCAAGCTAAGGTAGAGGTAATTAAAAAATTACCACCACCCACCAATGTTAAGGCAATCAGAAGCTTTCTAGGGCATGCAGGATTCTATAGGAGGTTTATAAAGGATTTTTCAAAAATTACAAAACCTCTGAGCAATCTACTAGCTGCTGACATGCCATTTATGTTTGACACAGAGTGTCTGCAGGCGTTTGAAACTCTGAAAGCTAAGCTGGTCACAGCACCAGTTATTTCTGCACCAGACTGGACATTACCATTTGAACTAATGTGTGATGCCAGTGACCATGCCATTGGTGCAGTACTGGGACAGAGGCATAACAAGCTTCTGCATGTCATTCATTATGCTAGCCGCATTTTAAATGATGCCCAGAAAAATTACACAACCACAAAAAAAGAGCTGCTTGTAGTGGTTTATGCCATTGACAAGTTTAGATCATACTTAGTAGAATCTATTTTATTTTCTTTTTGTTATTTCGTGATTTATTAGGTTGATGATCATGTGAAGTCACAAAAACTACTGAAAAATCAAAAATAGAATAAAAAATAGCATGAAAACAGCACACCCTGGAGAAGAGCAGTCTGGCGTTTAAACGCCAGAAACAAGAACCAAGCGGGCGTTTAACGCCAGAAACAAGCATCTGCCTGGCGTTAAACGCCAGAAACAGGCTACATTTGGGCGTTTAACGCCAGAAACAAGCAGCAGTCTGGCGTTAAACGCCAGGATTGCACAGCAAGGGCGTTTTACACGCCTAATTGGAGTAGGGATGTTAAGTCCTTGACCCCACTTGATCTGTGGACCCCATAGGATCCCCACCTACCTCACCATTCCAATTCAAACCATTCCCTCCCATACCCACCCATTCACACTTCTCCTTCTACTCCCTTCTATCTTCTTGTGCTCGAGGACGAGCAAACCTTTTAAGTTTGGTGTGGAAAAAAGCGTTGCTTTTTGTTTTTCCATAACCATTTATGCACCTAAGGCCGGAGAAACCTCTAGAAAGAGGAAAAGGAAGGCAGTTGCTTCCACCTCTGAGTCATGAGAGATGGAGAGGTTCATCTCAAGGGTCCATAGTTCATTGGTAGAGCATTTGACTGCAGATCAAAGAGCTATGAGGGAGGAGCAACAAAGACAAGGAAGAGACATAGAGGAGCTCAAGAGCACCATTGGTTCTTCAGGAAGAGGAAGACACCAGCCTCATTAAGGTGGACCCATTCCTTAATCTCCTTGTTCTTATTTTCCTGTTTTTCGTTTACTATGCTTCATGTTTAATTATGTTTGTGTCTTTACTATATGATCACTAGTATCTAAGTGTCTATGTCTTAAAGATATGAATGTCCTATGAATCCATCACCTTTCTTAAATGAAAATTATTTTCTGAAAAAGAAAAAGAAGTACATGAATTTCGAATTTTAAAATAGTTTAATTATTTTGATGTGGTGGCAATACTTTTTGTTTTCTGAATGAATGCTTGAACAGTGCATATGTCTTTTGAATTTGTTGTTTATGAATGTTAAAATTGTTGGCTCTTGAAAGAATGATGAAAAAGGAGAAATGTTATTTGATAATCTGAAAAATCATAAAAATGATTCTTGAAGCAAGAAAAAGCAGTGAAGAACAAAGCTTGCAGAAAAAAATGAAAAAAAAAAGAGAGCAAGAAAAAGAAAAAGCAAGCAGAAAAAGCCAAAAGCTCTTTAAACCAAAAGGCAAGAGCAAAAATCCAATAGCCCTTAAAACCAAAAGGCAAAGGTAATAAAAAGGATCCAAGGCTTTGAGCATCAGTAGATAGGAGGGCCTAAAGGAATAAAATCCTGGCCTAAGCGGCTAAACCAAGCTGTCCCTAACCATGTGCTTATGGCGTGAAGGTGTCAAGTGAAAACTTGAGACTGAGCGGTTAAAGTCGAGGTCCAAAGAAAAAACAGAGTGTGCTTAAGAACCCTGGACACCTCTAATTGGGGACTTTAGCAAAGCTGAGTCACAATCTGAAAAGGTTCACCTAGTTATGTGTCTGTGGCATGTATGTATCCAGTGGTAATACTGGAAAACAGAGTGCTTAGGGCCACGGCCAAGACTCATAAAATAGCTGTGTTCAAGAATCAACATACTGAACTAGGAGAATCAATAACACTATCTGAATTCTGAGTTCCTATAGATGCCAATCATTCTGAACTTCAAAGGATAAAGTGAGATGCCAAAACTGTTCAGAAGCAAAATGCTAAAAGCCCTGCTCATCTAATTAATACTGATCTTCAATTTATACGCTTTTTGGCATTGTTTTTAGGTAGTTTTTAATATGTTTTAGTCACTTTTTATTATATTTTTATTATTTTTTATTTAAAAATTATATTTCTGGAGTTCACTATGAGTTTGTGTGTTTTTCTGTAATTTCAGGTATTTTCTGGCTGAAATTGAGGGAGCTGAGCAAAAATCTGATTCAGGCTGAAAAAGGACTGCAGATGCTGTTGGATTCTGACCTCCCTGCACTCGAAATGGATTTTCTGGATCTACAAGAGTCCAAATGGCACGCTCTCAATTGCGTTGAAAAGTAGACATCCAGGGCTTTCCAGCAATATATAATAGTCTATACTTTTCTCAAGGATAAACGACATAAACTGGCGTTCAATGCCAGTTCTATGTTGCAGTCTGGCGTCAAACGCCAGAAACAGGTTACAAATTGGAGTTGAACACCAGAAATAGGTTACAACCTGGCGTTCAACTCCAGAAACAGCCTAGGCACGTGAGAAGCTTAAGTCTCAGCCCCAGCACACACCAAGTGGGCCCCAGAAGTGGATTTCTGCACCAATTATCTTAGTTTATTCATTTTCTGTAAACCTAGGTTACTAGTTTAGTATTTAAGCAACTTTTAGAGATTTATTTTGTACCTCATGACATTTTAGATCTGAACTTTGTACTCTATGACGGCATGAGTCTCTAAACTCCATTGTTGGGGGTGAGGAGCTCTGCTGTGTCTCGATGAATTAATGCAATTACTTCTGTTTTTCATTCAAACACGCTTGTTCCTATCTAAGATGTTCATTCGCGCTTCACTATGGAGAAGGTGATGATCCATGACACTCATCACCTTCCTCAATCCATGAACGTGTGTATGACAACCACCTCCGTTCTATATTAGATTGAATGAGTATTTCTTAGATTCCGTAATCAGAATCTTTGTGGTATAAGCTAGAATTGATGGCGTCATTCATGAGAATCTGAAAAGTCTAAATCTTGTCTGTGGTATTCTGAGTAGGATTCAAGGATTGAATGGCTATGATGTGCTTCAAACTCGCGATTGTTGGGCGTAGTGACAGACGCAAAAGAATCAATAGATTCTATTCCGACATGATCGAGAACCAACAGATGATTAGTCGTGCTGTGACAGAGCATTTGGACCATTTTCACTGAGAGGATAGGAAGTAGCCATTGACAACGGTGACACCCTACATACAGCTTGCCATGGAAGGAGCCTTGCGTGTGTGAAGAGGAGTACAAGAGAAAAGCTTAAATAAAGAGGACAAAGCATCTCCAAAACTCCAACATATTCTCCATTATTGAGTAACAAGTATTTATTTCATGCTCTTTTATTCTTCGCAATTCATACTGATAATTATAATGGATTTCCTGACTAAGATTTACAAGATAACCATAGATTGCTTCAAACCAACAATCTCCGTGGGATCGACCCTTACTCACGTAAGGTATTACTTGGACGACCTAGTGCACTTGCTGGTTAGTTGTGCGAATTTGTGAGAGATAGTAATATTGACATTGACATACACAATTTCGTGCACCGACGTGCCATGCTCTAAGGAACAATCCTAGAGTGTGCGTACGCACACGCTTGTACGTACGCACAAGTCCATTTTCATCAATGGAGTATGCCACGCTATGCATAGCGTGCCACACCCTATAACATTCACAAGCAAAGGCATGCCACATTCAAGGAGAGGTGTGCCACGCATAAGGAGCCAAGCCCAGCATGCGTATGTACACATCTTGTGCGTCTTAGCATTAAAGCATGCCATGCTATGCAAGGCGTGCCATTCCCTGACCCATAGTTCAAGGGGTCGTGCCACGCAGTGAAACCAACATGTCGTGGCCTAAACAAAAAGGCTAGCCCAGTGCATCCTCCAGCAATCATCCTCCAAGGTCCAGTGTCAAAGATATGATTTCAAATTGAAGATTAGAGAAGATTCTGTAATTAATTAGTTTTGAATTTGATTCTGTTTTAAATTTTAAGATTTGTATTGATTAGGAATTATCTTAATCATTTTGATTAAGATAAGAGTAGGTTTGAATTTTGAATTAGAACCCTAGGTATAAATAAGAGAATTGGATTCACAAAAGTGGGCTCCTCCGTAACACTTTCATCTTTGTTTTTGCACTAAAAATGAGTAACTAAATCTTTGTCAAAGAGTTAGGAGCTCTATTCATGTTTCGATGGTTTATTAATCTAAGTTTTTCTTTTATTTTAAAGCTTTGCATTAATCTGTTTATGATTGAGTATTTCGTTCTTCATCAATAAAGATTAGAAGCATCGACAGGTGTGTTATTCCCATTTGGGTTTGTTAACTGGTTCGACAGAATAGTTTTCCAAACCGTGCTTGAAAACTCTTTCACATAACTTTCTGAATTAACTAGACGAAGTGGATTTTCTAAGTGTGCAACACAATACTTGATTTTTGATTACCCTAGTTTTGAAAACATGACATATAATTGAGATTAGAAAAAATCTCAAAAATTATGTTTTTTCATTGAGAAATTTAATCGGAATTTTGAACTTAACCTCTTTGATTAATCAGTCGACCAAGACATTGGCGGTTGGTTAATTAAAGAAAACTTAGGAGCCGAGATATCAGAAATCGGTTACTTTAGATTCGTTGTGAACAAAGATTTGAAAACTTTAGAATTAGGATAACAAGGTTTAATTTTCCTAAGGACATGAACATCTTCGACACCCTAGACATTCATCACTATTGATTTCTCCAAACTCAAGATTCACTGTCCGAAGCATTCATTCTTCAAGTTTCAAGCCTTTCAAGTTTCCAACACGTCATAACAATTCTTAAATTCAAGGTTCTACTGATCTAATTATTAATTAATTTCATATTTGCATGCTCAATCCTTTAATCCTCATGGGAATGATATCCACTCACCGTGGTATTACTTGAACGATCCGATGCACTTGCCGGTATCCGTGAGTATTACTTTTCGCTCATCAAATTTTTTGAACTATTGCCAGAGATTAACTGAGATTGACATCATACGTTGGGTTAAATTGCTAAATTAGGTCCTATTTATTTTGTTTTCATTCTGATTTCAAATTCCTTCTTGTTATTAGGGTTTGTGTTTCTGTTTGGTTTTGTATCATTATTAGATCTTTGTTTCTATTTTATTTCAATTTGGTCATTAGATTTTTAATTAATTTTGTTTTATTCTACACGGTACTTTGAATTAAGTTTGGTGTTTTATCTTTGATTTTTCTCTTTCAATTAAATATTTTCTTTCGCCTCCCCACTGTTGCCTTTGATATCTTTGTTTTGTGTGTGTACAAGAAAGTGATAGATCCCATAAACACAATCTTTGCACTTAACGAGTACATGCGTCAACAAGTTTCCTTACTCACAACACACGTAGAACAATTGCATGCCTCACAAGCTCTTGGCCATGATTTTTATGGAGGAGTACACATGGGTTAGTCCACAAGGTGGAGGAGTAATCCATATTCCCTCAGACATAGGAATTATCATGATGATGATTGGTTTGGCCAAGACCAAGGGTACTACAATTCTTCTTGCTCACAACAATGGGAGCCAATGCAATCACAAACTTCATTCGAGCTTACTATGGAAAGTTTATCTCAATCTACCTAGGACTTTGTTCAAGAAACTCAAGACTTCTTGCAAGAGGCCAGAACAAACTTCAAGAACCAAGAAATCTCCTTCAATAATTTGGAGAAGCAAGCAAATCCTTCTTCAAGTGACATAGTGTCTAATCCTAGAGAGAAATGCAAGGATACCAACATTGAGAGTTGATAGAAAGAATTAGTGTTGATCTAGAATTTCTCAAAATAAGAATCTTTTCGTTACAAGTATAGCCAAATCAACAACTAACTCCCACAATCAAATTTAAATTCAAAAGATGTCACAATACAAAACAATTATTATAACCGAGAGTATTTAACTCCCGAGTCGTTCTCCCTAGGAGTTGCAATGAAATGTCATATTATTGGCTATGGGAGAAAAATAGGGATTGGATGACAAGATATGCAAGAAATGTAAATAGCAAGTAAGCAACTTAACATGCAATAAATTAAATGAAAGCAATTAAATGATCATGCAAGAAGACTCTTGGTGAGAATTGGGGAATTAAGAATTTCTATCCTAGTTGTGGACCACAAACATGGCAATTGTGTGTGAATTAATCCCAATTAGTCTATTCTAACATCGAGGATAAGTCAAAAGGGCATAATTGATTCCAATCCCTAAGTCCTAGTCAACACTAATGGGTCACTTAGAGTCAAGAGAAACCAAACCAATTAACAATCCTCACACAATACGGAATGGACATCCACAACTCAATTTCACCCAAACACCCAATTTCTCAACCAAGAGTGTGAAAACTAAACATGCAAGAAAAGCAAGGAATGAAACAAGCATGCAAGGAATTAAAAGTCAAAGCAATAAAAGTCAAAGTAATTAAATGCAAGAAAAGGAAAATTCAAGTGCAAGAAATCTCTTGGCAAGGATTGGGAGCTAAGGTTACCTATCCTTGTCATTGACCACAAACACATGATGATTATGAAGAGTTAATCCTACTTAATCAACCTTACATTGAAGATAAGGCAAATAGGCATAGTTGATTTCAATCCATATGTCCTAAGTCAACACTATGGGGTCACTTAGAGTCAAGGGAAACCAAATCAACTAACTACTCTAATATATCAAACAAGAATAGACATCAATGACTCAAGGGTCACCAAAGTCATCAATTCCAAGCCAAGAGTGAAGAAAAACTAAGTAAAAACTAAGGCAAGCATTTTATCAAACACTTGGTGTGCATGAAAATAAAATCAAATTAAATTGCAATGAAATTAAATTCTAAAACTACCAAAAGGAAGAAAATAATAATAACAATTAAAGGAAGCAAAAATTAACATGAAAACATAAATTGCATTAATTGAAAATAAAAATTAACAAGAGTATCCATAAACATAAAAGTGACAAAATTGAGAAATTAAGAAGAACTAAGAGAACTAAGATAATAAAGCAAGGAAACATAAATGAAACTACATTAAAAAAAGAATTAAAAACAGAAATTGAAGAGAAATTAACTAAACCTAACCTAATTCTAGAGAAAGGGGGGAGCTTTTCTCTCTAGAAACTAAGAGAAGAACATAAGAAAAGCTAAACCTAATTGCCCCCCCCCCCTTGCTTCCACTTGAATTGGGGTTGAAGTAGCTTCAGAAATGAGTTGGACTGGGTTTTGGAGGCCCAGAATTCGCCCCCAACGATTTGCATTAATGAGCTCACGTGACTCGGGTCACGCGTACGTGTCGCCTGGCTCGCACTTGTGCGCGCGCACTCATTGTTTTTGCGCACGCACGGATGCTAAATCTTCCAAACTCTATTTCTTCATGGCTTCTTCCCTTTTGCATGCTCTTTTTCTCACTTCTTCAACCCATACTTGCCTTGGAAACCTAAAATAACTTAGCAAACACATCAAGGCATCATATGGAATTAAAGTGGATAAAATTTAGCAATTAAAAGGCCTAAAAAGAATGTTTTCACTTTCAAGCACAATTTAGGAAGAAATCATGAAATTATGCTATTTTATTGAATAAGTATAGGAAAAATTGATGAAATCCACCAAAATAGAGCAAATAATTACCATGAAATGTGGATTCATCAAGAGTTCATTCTCTAATGAAGAAAAAGGTTGCACAAAGGTTGATTTAATTGACCCATTGATCCAAGAAACTCTCGATAAAATAGCCCTTTAAAATTTTGTACTGTACCTAAGTCCCGAAAAAGAAGAAGAGCTAGAAGAGGTGTTATCAGTAGAAGAATTCACTGAAGAAGGATCATAGTCAACAAACAGCACTATCTTGAGGAGAAGAAGGTCAACAAAAATCGATCCATTTGCTATACTAGAAAGCGGTATGAATCAAGCTGATGACGCTAAAGGAGCATTTGTTGGTATGCAACCCAGTCGGTTAGTATCCTTTTTCTTCTCTTTTCCCTTAAGGTCCTTTCTTTTAACCAATTGGAAAAAGAGAAAAAATATTTTAATGAATAAGTTAGATCTTAGTTAATTTTCTGCTCATGATTTTTCTTTATTGATTTTCGAAAGTTTTCGCTACCATCATTGTTTTCTTTTTCTATATGCATCCTTTATATTTGGTTTTATATTTCTTATCTTATTTTTAAAAAAATGCATCATTTAACACAATATACTTAGCATTCTATGTTTCTCCATACTCTTCACCACTTGATAACATGACCAAATTTTAAGTTTGGTATTCACCAATCTGTACATGGCCAAACTCTAAGTTTGGTGTTGCAACTAAGACTAAGAATGAGGATGAAAAGAGCAACAAGGACGGTGAATGAATCTGGTAACAATTGTGCATGATGGTTAGTAATTCTTTCTTTCTTTAAGTTTTCTTTCGCTTGTCTTTTTCTTTCTTTGCATCATGTTTGTTTCTTTGTTTTATTTTTCCATTATGCTTATTACTGAACTTGTCTTCCGAGCCTCTAATCACATGAAAAAAAAGAGTTGTTCTAATGGTGGAAAGTTGAATCAATTAAATAAATTTCGATCGAAAAGTGGTGGTCCATGACCGTGTGTTGTATTCTATGGAATCAGATAGTATGTTGATGATCTTGAATGAAAGGTAATAATGATTCTTCTTGAATAGAGGCTTAGAGAAGTCTTATGGAATCTCTAAACAAACAAAAGATTCTTGAATTGAAACAGAAAGAAAAAGAAGAAAGAGAGAAAAAATAAAACAGCAAAGAAAAAGAAAGAACAATAGAAAAAAGATAAAAAAAAAAAAATCAAAGTTGTAAAGCTATGAGCATCAATGGTTGAAGAGCTCAGTTATGTATCTGTGGTGTTGATTGTCCAAGGATAGAGATCGGGTAATTATATCTAAGGGGTGCTTTATCACCCGGTAACTTAAGCCAACTAGTTCGAGATTATCGATCGAAAATCCACAATCAAGAGTTTCCTTGAGACAAAATATTTAGAAGTCCAAAGAGGCTCTGGACAACAACGTCTGGAAATTTAAAGTCTTCAACTATATTCTTGTGGTATGACCGTGTCAAGGAAGGCTTGGTTGACTAGATCCGTGGGGTGCTTCATCACCCGGTAACTTGGCCGACTGGCCCAGAATTATCGATCAAAAGCCCATTATCAAGAGTTGTCTTGAGACGGAACACTTAAAGTTGTCAACCGGAAGAAAAACTCTCTCTGCAAAAATAAACGATTCAAGGATCAATGAAAACTTAAAAGAAAAAAGATCTCATAATACCATTCGAGCCTCAGTTCTAAAAGATCCTTCACTCTCAAGATTTCAAGACTCATTAAAAAAGAAGTAAGGAAAGAATTAGTTTGTGATCACAAAGTTATGAAACCCCATTATCACGAGGGGCATGAGTTTTAAAGAGATTCAATTCTTCTTCATTACTTCAATTCTTCCTTTTCTGTTTGGTGGGGGACAAGCAAAGTTTTAAATTTGGTGTTGTGATGCATTCGCATCTTAAGTTATTTTTCTGTCTTTAATTCATTATTTCTTAAGTTTAATTATATTTTTATCTTCTAATCTTGTCATGTTTAAGCATCTTGTGCTATTAAGGTATTTGCTAAGCATTTTCAAGAATTTATGATCAAAAGAAAGGTAAATCAAGCAACAAAAAAAGAATAATCAAAGGAGTAACAAAGCAGAATTTGTGAGGAAGCAGGAGGTGTGTGCACGCACACAGAGGAACGCACACACCAATCAAGGAGTGATTTTTGTTGCATGTGTACGCACATGCCTTGTGCGTATGCACAAGCCCAATAATTTGAAGAAGGCGTGCCACGCCATGCAGGGCGTGCCACGCCATGCAGGGTGTGTCACGCCCTATGATCACCCAAAATTGAAGACTTGCCAAGCGCAAGAAAGCGTGCCATGCTATGTAAGGTGAGCCATGCTCTAAGGAACAATCTCAGGGTGTGCATACGCACAAGTCTATTTTCATTAGTGGAGCATGCCACACCCTATAACAATCACAAGCAAAGGTGTGCCACATTCAAGGAGAGGCGTGCCACGCATAAGGAGCCAAGCCCAACTTGCGTACGCACACGCCTTGTACATACACGCAAGTCCATTCTCAGCATTGAGGCGTGCCACGTTGTGCAAGGCATGCCACGCCCTGACCCATAGTTCAAGGGGACGTGCCACGCAGTGAAACCAGCGTTCCACACCCTGATAAAAAAGGCTAGCCCAGTGCATTCTCCAGCAATCGTCGTCCAAGGCTCAGTGTCAAAGATATGATTTCAAATTGAATATTAGAGAAGATTTTGTAATTAATTAGTTTTGAATTTGATTCTGTTTTAAATTTTAAGATTTGAATTGATTAGGGATTATCTTAATCATTCTGATTAAGATAAGATTAGGTTTGAATTTTGAATTAAAAATCCTAGGTATAAATAAGTGAATTGGATTCACAAAAGAGGACCCCTCCGTAACACTTTCATCTTTGTTTCTGCACCAAGCATGAATAACTAAACCTTTACCAAAGGGTTAGCAGCTCTATTCATGTTTTGATGGTTTATTTATCTAAGTTTTCTTTTATTTTAAAGCTTTACATTAATCTGTTTATGATTGAGTATTTCGTTCTTCATCAATAAAATATTAGTAATATCGACAGGTGTGCTAATCCCATTTTGGGTTTGTTAACTGATTCAAAAGAATTGTTTTTCAAATCGTGCTTGAAAACTCTTTCACATAACTTTCTGAATCAATTAAATGTAGTGAATTTTCTAAGTGTGTGACACAATACATGATTTTTTATTACTCTATTTTTAAATACGTGACATATAATTCATATTAGGACAATTTTCGAAAATTATATTTTTTCATTAAAAAATTGAATCAGAATTTTAAGCTTAACCTCTTTGATTAATCAATCGATCAAAACAGTGACGGTTAGTTAATTATATAAAGAGAAACCGAAGAATCGAGACATCGGAAATCGGTTAATTTAGATTCGTCGTGGACAAAGATTTGCAAACTTTAAAATTAGAATAACAAGGTTTAATTTCCCTGAGCACATGAACATCTTCGAAACCATAGACATTCATCACATTGATCTCTCCAAACTCAAGATTCACTGTCCCAAACATTCATTCTTCTCTAAAAGTATGATAGGTTTTAGTAACATTGTAAATACTAGTGCTTAGAACTTAAATATTATATACAATCACATCTTATTGTAGCTTTACAATCACATGACATTTTCTTGAATATTACTATTTCAATTTTCTACATTTTAAAATCTACTTCTTAAATTAGATATGCATAAAGTGATATTATGTTTAATAAAATATTTCATTTTGTACTAATTAATTTTAGCATATTTATTTTATGCACAAATAATAATAATTGTCTTAAATAATAATTTGAGATTTAAAAAAAAAAATAAATTGTTAGCTCTAATAAAAATAAATATAATATAATTAAAAAATGACTTAAAAATTTAGCGGCAATAACAATGACAACTAAAAGTGAATAACATTATAATATTCGAATTATTTTCAATGGTTATATAAATTATCGAGAAAATGACCATAAAAAGTTATAACTTTTAACGACCATTAAAAAGGTCTTTATCGACAGCAAAAAAAAATTATAACTTTTAGGGCCATTAAAAAAGTTTTTACTGGCAAAGATATAATTGCCGCTAAAATTTTTTAGCTACAAAATATAAGACGGTTAATACCTAATTGCCGGTAAATATATTAGTGGCTATTTTTTTGCTGTTAAAAATAAAATAAATGCCCACTAAAAATAATTTTTTTAGTAGTATGACTGACTTTTATTATTGATGTGGTTTTTATTAACTATTCACTAAAGTGCAATTATTTAATAAAAATATATATTATAAATGTTTATTATTGAATTAAACAAAATTACCGTATTAAACAATGAGGAGATAGCAACGAATAATTACATTATTAATGGACTTCTTGTTTTAGATCCATGCATATCTCCTCCGATTTTTTATTTAATTTGAGGCACATTCATATCTCACAATAAAGGAAAACATTCCTATTTAATGATGTCAAGGAATAATTGCATAATATAGATCCTTTACCATATAAGTATAAATATAGGCATTTATTCAAATGAAGATGCTAAAAATAATTTTTTATGAAGATTTTTATGTTAAAAGTGTATTTTGTTTGTTTAGCCACACTTTAAAAAAAAAATACTTTTGTAACACATCAAAATTAAACCATACAATTTATGATCTAATAATAAAAGAAATATTTTCATATGAAAACGATTATAAAATCTTGATGGTAGTATCCACAAATCTTAAAAGTAGCGCTTATATTGATTTTAAAAACTTTATCTATTATGCTAAATATTGTGAACTGAAGAATATTCTTTACGTTAACATAAATGGTATGGTTTGATGACGATAGGTGTAATGTCAGTAATATCCAATTGTGGAACAAATTTTCAAATGACCATTTTCTTGTTTATATATTACTCCATTGCCCAAACACCATCTCCAAGAACATAATCGCTAGATAATAACACCTTCAAGTTACAAAGAGAAATTTCCAACATAAGACATGGGAATGAATGTTATTGTGCTTTCATTAGCCTTACCAAGCCATATCATGGTTGTTTTGAAAGTTGCCAAGCGCCTTATTTCAAAGGGCGTTCATCATGTTACCATTGTCACCACAGAAGAAGCACGTGACAACATCCTAAGAATCCCAAATTCACAAAGCTCAAACATCAGCTTTGAGTTTTTCTCTGATGGCCTTAGCCTTGATAATGATCGTATCGATCGAGAGGAAGTAATCAATTCTCTTGAAACAAAAGGCTCCAAGAATCTATCTAGTCTCATCTCTACTCTCACTAAAACTCGAGAATATTCTTGTATGATTATCAGTGGAGTCTTCCACTGGGCTACAAATATTGGTGTTGAGCATGGAATTCCTTGTGCGCTACTTTGGATTGGATCTTCTTCCGTGTTTTCCATTTGTTATCGCTACTTCAAGGGCATTAATGTGTTCCCGGTGGAGGACCTTAATGAGAATGTGCACATACCAGGATTGCCAACAAGTTTTGAGGTCAGAGATGTTCATTCCTTTATGCTTCCTAATACCCCTGAAATATTGAGAAAAGTTTTGATAGATTTATTCAAATCATTTGACAAGGTGAAATGGGTCATAGGGATCTCTATTTATGAGATCGAGGAAGAGGTAGTGAAGTCCATAGCTTCGCTAACCCCTTTTTACACGATCGGGCCACTTGTTTCACCATTTTTGTTGGGAAAAAAGGAAACTAATGATGATAATGGTAACGTGCATATGTGGTATGCTGAAGATTCCTGCATAGAATGGCTAGATAATAAGCCATCTACCTCTGTTATATATGTGTCATTTGGAAGCTTGGTTGTGTTGTCCAAGAAAGAAATACATAACTTAGCTATGGCTTTGAAGAACATCAACAAACCATTCTTGTGGGTGCTTAACCCATCCAAGAAAGATTGTGTTGAAGAATTACCACCTGAGTTTCTACAAGACACAAAAGGAATGGGTTTGGTGGTGAAATGGTGCAATCAAGAGAGGGTTTTGAGGCATCCTTCTGTGGCATGCTTTGTGAGTCATGGTGGGTTTAGCTCCATTATGGAGACTATCGTTGCTGGGGTGCCAGTTGTTTGTCTTCCATATTTTTCTGACCATCCTACAAATGCTATGCTTATAACTAATGTATTTGGAAATGGGGTTAGAATCAAGTGTGGGGAAGATTGTGTTGTTAGTGCTCAAGAGTTTGAAAGGTGCATTTGGGAAGTCACGGATGGGCCCAATGCTAGAAAGATAAAGAATAACGCATCAGAGATGAAAATGTTGGCAAGAAAGGCATCACAAGAAGGGGGTAGTGCTGACAATAACATAGGCCAGTTTATCAATGAAATTATGAAATAAAACCCACAATTAATGAATTAATTAAGCTGGTTGTGATGTTGAAACATTGTTCCATTTGGTGATATTAGTCTTTTTAGAGATAAATAACAACCTTGTACTAAAATAAAGTTAAATAATGGTATTTCAGTATTGGTAGGTGTTATATGTAGGCATGAGAAGCATTTGTACAATTGCATGAATAATGAAATAAAAGTTTTAAAAAAATGAATAAGTGGAACAATTTGTACGCCCTTATTTTACAAAATTTTAGTTAAAAATTGGTGCACATATGATAGCTAGCATTTCTTGTGAAGCTAGCTGCTACTTCTTTTTCTTTTCTTTTTTTTAATATAAAAAAATTGGTCCTAGTTAGTCGTTTGGAATTAAGTATTAGTTTTGCATTCTATAATCAATTCAAAAATTATTTCTAATTATTGAGTGGAGGATCTTGAACTATATGATTATAATATAACTAAAACAAAAGTCAAAATATACATGGATCTTAAAATATTATTTTTATATAAAATTAAATGTAGTTTTAATGATGATATTTAATTATGGGGTTTAAATTTAATCAATAAAATTTTTTTATCATTATTCTCTCATCAGTTTAACTTCACCAAAATATTTTAAAAATATTTTAAAGTTGAAATCTACGAAGCACGAATACTTTCTGTGTCTGCATGTCAGACATATTTTAGACATGACATTTATCAACACTCGTCCGACACACGTATTATTTGTGTCCAAATTAAAAATTTTTTGTCAAACATACTTAAATACACCTAAATATCATTACGTATTAGCATGTCTAGACTTAATCTTAACATGTATTCTTAAAATGAATTTAGAAATAATATATATTATTAATATTAATATCATATATACTTATATAATTATTTATTTAATCTGATAAAATAAAAATAAATAATTAAATAATTACCATTTTTAGAAATTATCTTCTAAGAATCAATTTTGACCACAAATTTTTTTTATCTCATCCATTTCATATGTTCATCCCCTCTTTCTTTCCTAATCTTAACATCAAAATTATTATTAATATATCACATGTTAAATTAATATGAAAGAAAGAAAAATACCATGTATTTCACCCTTATCTCTCTCCTGTTCCTACATTCTCTCGCTCTTTCTTTTATTTTCACACATGTTAAAATTTTGCCTTGGAAAAAAAAAAGAAAGGATAAATACCAAAGCTTTTACTGTCATCTTGGATGCATGAACCTTCCCTTATATCATCATCATTTCTCTTATTACTATATGACTTAAGAAAAGAAAATAAGGAAAGATGAGATAATTCTCACACACTATCCTTATCACCCCAAAGTGCATGAGCGTTCCTTCCTCCATTTCTCATCATTATATATACCCTTTTATTCTAATCATATCACATACTTGGTGACTTGGCATAAAAACAAAAAAAAAGAAATAAAGATAGAAAGAAGACTAAATAATTTCAATATGAAAAAAATAATTGAGTAATATTTGAAAATAGAGTTTTTTGGTGGATATACATATGAGTGGACATTGCAGAGAATGCAATACAACACATAGATAATGTGCTGATTCAGCATACAACATGCGAAATGAACACGTGACGCACATTCAAGCAACACGCACCCTGTGTGATTGCCACGTGGTAACATCCACACAACACTCAGATATATGAAGGAATGAGTCTCTGGTCTCTACCTTTCTACAAGGGCAGATAACAAGTCAAAATGCCCTCTGATCTGACTCACTCTCGATACATGATAAAATCCAGTTGCCCGTAAAACCTGTTCAACTGCCGGGTGCCACTGTTCTGACAGATCAAGCTTACGGGGTAGAATATTCATGTTAGCCTGAATACAAGAAAATCAAAATACATATTACAACTAAATTAATTAACATTACAACATAAAATAATTATATAAAATTCGAAACTTAATATAATTAATTTCCAAAAAATCACAAAATCAATATAATCATTTTATTTTCGAAATGTCACAACATATTAATTAAATTACACATTCATATTAATAGAAATAACAAACTTATGTAATCACGATGTCTCAAATAGTTGATAATATGATCTTCCAGAAACGTATAATCATGTACCATTATAAACGTACTAGAATCACTTTCAGTGTAAACCAACTTACTCACTCACTCTCCAAAAGTAACATTTAACCTTGCACTCAACCCTCTCCAAAACCCTTCGCCACCCAATACTCACTTCACCACCCAACCTTCACTCACACAGAAATAAACCCCACTCCTTCCTCAATCACACGAAACCCTTAGCCCCTCCCTTTGCCAACCCTCACTCACACAATGTAACAAAACACTGAAGGATTACCATGTGTTTATAACACGCAGCGGAAGAAAAGAAAGTAATCCTAAAAATCTATTTTGTACTTAAATTTTATTTAAATAAACAATATATAGATCAGATTTAAATATCTGTGTACGCTAGTAAAAATCACTTTCTCCTTCGATGGTACGAAGGTGCTATACGTACGTATCCACACCGAGACCAACCTTTACTGTCAACTCCTTGACCAATGGATATCTGATCTAAATTGAGAAATCTCTTGCAACTCTTTGCACGCCATAAAATTCTTCTCCAAGAATTAGGCTCACATACGTTTATATGTGTAGATGTAAAGGAATAAAACTCTTATTATTCTATTCTATTTCCTCGACTCTTGGCATACATATATATACTATGAGATTTGTTACTGATTTTAAATTTGAATCTAATTCAAATTTGAATCATATCTTATTATTTTAAACTTGAATATTTTAAATTTTTGAATCATATCATAACAATTTGAAACATAATCAGTTAGGATCTCATCCAAACTTAGAATTCAAATTTAGAAATAGAATAACTAATTATTCTCAAATCTCATTTAATATTCTCAATTATCATGCTATTATTATATTCTTGATGCTAGCAAAGAATACAATAATATTCTATTTGAATTAATATAATTATTTATTTGATCAAATCAAAATAATAATTAAATAATTCTATAGCAAAAGTTAGAACACTCGTTAGTGTGTGACCCCATAGGTTCAATACTAATCGGGTAGTAACTCATACTCAATTTACTAATCAAGGTTGGCGTCTAGCAACTCCTCAACGACCCGATAGTATGAAGTAATATATTTTTACTAAGAATTTAAGAAGAACAAAGTATAATTCCTTCCATCTTTTCAACTCTTGGTTACCCTTAAAGTATGGTTTAATTGTCAAACTCTAACTTGTTACCATTATTATAATGAACTATGAATGACGTAAGAAACTCATTTCTTCAATCATTCAATCTCCTTAGTCAAGGTTTTATTCATCTCATCAGTCATTATAATCATAGAGTTCAAACTCTTTATCGAGAGTTGACGGATTCCTTATTGACTAATCATTAATTCTACAAGTATTTAAATCATACCCAATATCCATTCAACTAGCACCCTAGGGTATTAGGTGTCCGGAATCAAAGTATAATAAATACATTATTAATTACTATGACAGTCGCAGGTCAAAGGAAACTCTATTACTATGTTCATCTTATACTATTGACAAATATGCAGTAATTATAACCATTAGGAATTCTCAAAGTGAGTCAGTTCAATAGTGATATCTCTATATGCACCATATATATATATATATATATTAATGTCCTTTTTGATAATCCTTTGACCAAGAACAATTTAGATTAAATTATAAAAGATTTATCTCTCAATATTATGATCAATATCACAATGATAAATCCCTAAATTTAATCAAGGACCTTGTTATATTAACATTTTAATATAATAACAATAACAAATTATTTGACACATGATTGATTGTATTGTGATCATACTACTTATTCCCAACAAACACAACCTCTTAGCCCTTTTATACCCCCTAACCTCCTCGGCCATTTACTCCATCCCACTTTCCAGTTCATGGCTTGTCCCCGGTATGGAGACACCTCGGGAAGCAGCATCCAACACGCGACCTGCGTGCTGCTGGGAGGCCACTACGTGGCTTACGGACGTTGCGCTGCACGGTCAACATGCGACCTACGTGTTTCTGAGGAGCAGCCATGTGGAATCACGTAACATGCGTGTTGCTTAGGATGCAGCCACGTGTCATTGTCCTACCTCGAATTTCTGCTAAAGTTGTCTTAAAAATCTGTGCAGAATCTCTGCTAAAACATCACGCAACATGTGTGTTAAACGGTTGCTCGACATGTGGTGAATCTCGTCTGTGAATCTCTGCTAAAACTGCTTCGAATCTCTTCTATAAAGTTATCTCGCAGGTTGTGTATTTTCAGCGTTATTTTGACAGCTCCCCATTCCTGTAAAGCACCTCAAAGACCAATATTTAACAAAAACACTCCTTTTTTCCCATATTCAAAATAATTTCTATAGAAAGAAAGATTGGAATTCAACATTAGAAGAAAAAAAATTTTTCTTAATATAATCACATAACATCTCTTCTATTTTCCTTAAGGCAACTCGGTCAAACTTTCACTTTTCTAGTTATTATTCAATCCCCATCACATGACCAAAACCTTCTTCCTTGGCTCTTAAATAAGTCGATCATATGTCACGATAAATTTTAGAAGATTAAATTTAATAGTGTTTATATAATTTTTTAGAGTGTTTGAGAATGCTCTAAATAGTTTTGGAACATTCTAGAATATTCTAAAAGGTCCCAGAATATCTTAAAAAATTCTAAAAAATTCTAGAAGGTCATAAAATAATCTAGAAGAGTATGAATGTATATAAAAGTATGAATAATAGTATGGAATAATCTAAAAATATTTAGAGAAATATGGTAGAATCGTATTTGTAGTAAATGTTCTAAATGATCAATCTAAACCGTTAATTAGATTTAACCTAACCATCCATTGAGGAAGTGGATGGCTATAAATAGGAATAAAAGTTAGAGTTTGGGGGTGTGAGTCATTTGTAACAAACACTTGAGTAATAAAGTATTTTTTCCACCAAAACTTCATTTCTCTTGTGTTCTTAGCTTTCTTGCTAAATACTGATGGTTAGGCTGATTTGGTCTTAACTCAAGAGGTTAAGTAAGTTCGAGTGCCGACACGATAGTGTTGGAGTGTGTCCAATACTGTGACAATTTGAAATCAGAGCAAGGTTCGAAAGGGAGCACAAGTGGTTTGTGGGTATGACTTCTAGTGTAACCATGAAGCATGTTGAGTCTCAAAGAAAAATGGATGCTATTCTCGTTCTTCAAGTGAGCCTAGAGGTAAGGACTCTAACTTTTTAGAAGAGAGAGTTTCTATATTGGAGAATGTTCTATCCTCTATGGATGAGCGCTTCTAAAGGATAGAACATGACAAGGAGACTCTCGAGACTCACGTGTTAGGAGAACTAGATACTTTCAAAGAAAGCATGATCCAAATAGAAGAAAACCTTGAGAATTCCTTGAAACTATTTGAGGAAGTTTGAGTTTGGTTCGAGGAGGCAAAATCTTGACCAACCATTATAAGGGAGACAACAAAGATTGATCTCCCAAAACCAAAAGAGTTCAAGGGCATGAGGGACGCTCGAGAGGTGGAGAACTTCCTATGGCAAAGGGAGAGGTACTTTAAAGGCCAAGGGGTGGTCGAAAAAGCAATAGAGGTACGCACTGCAACTCTCTACCTTTCTGATAATGCTACTTTGTGGTGGAGGAGAAAATACATAGATATGAAGAAGGGTACTTACAACATAGCCACATAGAAAAATTTCAAAAGTGAGTTGAAAAGACAATTCTTCCCTGAGAATGTGGTCTATGAAGCAAGGAAGAAGTTGAGGGAGTTGAAGCATAAGAGTATGATTAGCGACTACATAAAGGAGTTCACTACTCTCATGCTTCAAATCCCCAACTTAGCATCAGAGGATGCATTGTTTTTCTTCATTGATGGACTCCAACCTTGGGCAAAGCAAGAACTACAAAGAATAAATGTTAAGGATATCGATAAGGCCATTGTGGTGGCAAAATCACTCACTGAATATCATAGGGGAGTCTCTAAATCCAAGCTTTCCTCGAAGCCTAGTTCTACTAAAGGTAGGAGAGACAAGAGAAAGAGTTTATCAACCAAGAAGGAAAAAATACTCTTCAAAGAAAGAGTACAAGGAAAAGAAGAAGGCTTTCATACCCAAAAGAGGATGCTTTGTGTTTAAGAGGCCACACTAAACAAAAGATTGTTCCAATCTAGGGACTCTGTCATCTATCGCCAAGGAACGAGAGGCTCAATCTCAAGTAATTGAGTGTGTTGGATCCATTCAACTCATGAATGTTATAAAGGGCAAAGAGGCAAGTACCGCAGAAAAGAAAGGCTTGATGTATGTCAAAGTCTTTATCAATGAAAAATCCGACATGGCTATGATCAACACTGGTGCTATACATAACTTCATCACGCCTGATAAAGTAAAGAAGCTTGGGTTGAAGATCACCGAAAAGAATGGCTGGTTCAAATCCGTGACCAAGGGTGAATCTTTTAAGGGAGTAGCAAAAGGGGTTGAGATGACTCTTGGTTCTTGGAAGGGTCTTGTGGATTTCTCAGTAGTAACCATAGATAATTTCAAAATAGTCATTAGGCTCAATTTGCAAAGGAAGAAAAATATAATACCTATGTCATACTACGATATAGTATGCGTCATGGAGAAAGGGTCTCCATGCATGGTCCCTACAGTCTCTAAAGCTGGAGGACTACCAATACTTTTTGCTATGCAACTCAAGAAATGGTTCAAGAAGGGAGAGATTATATATTTGGTTCTATTACAAGAGGAGTTAACATCTGAAAGAGAAGTTCCTCCTAAAATCAAGGGAGTTCTTAAAGAAAATAAAGATGTGATGCCTCCCGGATTGCCAAAAGTACCACCTAGGAGGAAGGAGGACCACAAGATTGAATTAGAGTCATGAGTAAAGCCGTTTGCCTCAGCACCTTAAAGGATGGCACCGCCAGAACTTGAGGAGTTTGAAAAAACAACTCAAAGATTTGCTAGATGCTGGATTCATCCATTCATCGAAGACACCTTATTGCACACCAGTCTTGTTCCAAAAGAAGCATGATGGTTCGTTGAGACTATGCATTGACTATCGATCACTTAGAAAGCTGAATTTGAGGTCAGGATATCACCAAGTGAAGGAATGTCACGATACCAAATTGACTGGTCATCAAGACCAACGAAGGACCTTGGTAGTTATTTTGGCCTCAAATGATGGATGAAGTGGAGAGTTATGTGAAGACATGTCTTGTGGCCAACAAGATAAGATTGAAAATAAGACACCAAGTAAATTGTTGGAACCTTTGCCGCCGCCAGAGTGACTGTGAAAAAGTGTATCTTTATATTTCATCTTTGCGTTATTGAAGTCCGAGGGTTTAGACCTATTCTTGTGATAGTGGATCGATTTTTGAAGTATGCTATCTTTATACTCCCCCTATTGACTGCATTACAGAGGAAGCAGCACGACTATTCTTCAAGAATGTGGTGAAGTACTCGGGATTGCCTAAGAGTATCATTGGTGATCGAGATCTACGCTTCACAGGACGACTATGGACAAAGCTGTTCAAACTCCTTGGGTCGGAGCTTTATTTTTCAACAAGCTTTCATCCTCGAACCGATGGACAAACTAAGAGAGTGAATGCCTTACTCAAGTGTTACTTGAGGCATTTTGTAAGCACTAATAAAAAAGATTGGACAAAACTCCTAGACATTGCTCAGTTCTCATACAATTTGCAAAGAAGCAAGTCTACAAGGAAGAGTCCATTCGAAATTGTGATCGGACAACAGCCGCTTACACCACACTCTCTTTCTTTCTCTTATTCAGGAAAGAGCCCTGGAGGCTAGAGTTTATCATATGATTAAGTTATGGGAAGAACAAGTACAAGCTCCAGAGACATAAAATCAACCATTGATACATCAATACATTTATTTATTATTTTTTTATAATATAAATAAAATATTTTCTATAAAACTAAAGAAAATGATAAATAAATGTATTGATGCATCAATGGTTGATTTTGTACCTCTGAAGCTTGTACTTGTTCTCTAGATTATCGATTTTGTTCTTGAACTGTTGTTATGTAGGACATTTTGTTAATTATTTAATTTTGACCTCATTGTGGGACTAAATTGATACTAAATGAAATTTTTTTAGATTCAAATAGAACACTTTAAACCTTAAGAACCAAAACAGAATTACGCCCAAACCTAGGGACCAATTTAGTACTTTACCCTTTTTAATATAAAAAAATTGGTCCTAGTTAGTCGTTTGGAATTAAGTATTAGTTTTGCATGGAATGGGTTTGGTGGTGAAATGGTGCAATCAAGAGAGGGTTTTGAGGCATCCTTCTGTGGCATGCTTTGTGAGTCATGGTGGGTTTAGCTCCATTATGGAGACTATCGTTGCTGGGGTGCCAGTTGTTTGTCTTCCATATTTTTCTGACCATCCTACAAATGCTATGCTTATAACTAATGTATTTGGAAATGGGGTTAGAATCAAGTGTGGGGAAGATTGTGTTGTTAGTGCTCAAGAGTTTGAAAGGTGCATTTGGGAAGTCACGGATGGGCCCAATGCTAGAAAGATAAAGAATAACGCATCAGAGATGAAAATGTTGGCAAGAAAGGCATCACAAGAAGGGGGTAGTGCTGACAATAACATAGGCCAGTTTATCAATGAAATTATGAAATAAAACCCACAATTAATGAATTAATTAAGCTGGTTGTGATGTTGAAACATTGTTCCATTTGGTGATATTAGTCTTTTTAGAGATAAATAACAACCTTGTACTAAAATAAAGTTAAATAATGGTATTTCAGTATTGGTAGGTGTTATATGTAGGCATGAGAAGCATTTGTACAATTGCATGAATAATGAAATAAAAGTTTTAAAAAAATGAATAAGTGGAACAATTTGTACGCCCTTATTTTACAAAATTTTAGTTAAAAATTGGTGCACATATGATAGCTAGCATTTCTTGTGAAGCTAGCTGCTACTTCTTTTTCTTTTCTTTTTTTTAATATAAAAAAATTGGTCCTAGTTAGTCGTTTGGAATTAAGTATTAGTTTTGCATTCTATAATCAATTCAAAAATTATTTCTAATTATTGAGTGGAGGATCTTGAACTATATGATTATAATATAACTAAAACAAAAGTCAAAATATACATGGATCCATGTGTGTTATGATATACTTTTGATATTCTTTTTGGTTCTTGGTTATTCTTTACTACTGTCACTTGATGGTTGATGAGGCTAAAGTTTATAAATTTTTAAGATTAAAAAGTTTAAGTTCAATGTAGATAGTTCTAGAATTTAATACTATTAAAGTTTAGCTTAAATGATATCACAATTTAAAATAATAACTAAAAGTTTTATTTCTCGGTCAACCTCTTTTGGAATCCCAATATAATACATAATCATTGGTTATAAAAGATTTACGGATTTAATTGCAATTAATGAGAATCTAAATAGTAAGAAATTAAAGTGTCATGCAATATCTTAATGACAAAAAAAAATTAAATTAAAAGTAATTAAAATAATTAACTAGAAAACAAATTTAAATTGGTCAAGTGATCAACTTATTCGTCCGTTTAAATAAATATCAGAAATTTGAATTCCACCTTGGACATGCAACAACCCATTGACCAGCAGCAAGTCCTTAAATGGAGCTCAAATCCGCGACGGATTAATCCTTAGTCTTCAAATTAAAAAAAAATCGTGAACAACCAAAAATTAAAAAAAGAATAAATTCAAATTCTAAATGATGTTGACAAGAATTAAGGGTTAAATATCACTATCCTTTTATTAAGCACAATATGATAATTACAAATAGTAAATCCAATTTATCAACATCTACAAATTAATGACAATTAATTAAGTTTAATTAAACATAATTCACAAGTCATAACTAATTTATTTATTGAATTTAGTAAGAAATTAGCGCTAATAAAAATAAGGTTAATTAATAATTTTAAATTATCAATTAATTCAGACATTAGTAACTTAAAATTATTAAATTCCCAATTTAGGTCAAAAATAAAAACTTACTCCATAACTAAGTGAGACACCTCATCAAACACATAGAATGAAGGAAAAAACACAAAATGCAATAACTCGATTTTTCGTAAAATAATTTTTCAGACTTTTTATGATTGGAATTTGCAAAACTCGTGAATCATGATGATTCTCTTCGCTTTAATGAGTTGGATCCCTATCTAAAATAAAAAACGATAAAAACTAAAGAAATAAATAAAATAATAATTAATTAAAATATTATTTTTATATAAAATTAAATGTAGTTTTAATGATGATATTTAATTATGGGGTTCAAATTTAATCGATAAATTTTTTTTATCATTATTCTTTCATCAGTTTAACTTCACCAAAATATTTTAAAAATATTTTAAAATTGAAATCTACGAAGCACGAATACTTTCTGTATTTGCATATCAGACATATTTTAAACATGATACTTATCAACACTCGTCCGATACACGTGTTATTTGTGTCCACATTAAAAATTTTTCGTCAAACATACTTAGATACACCTAAATACCATTACGTATTAGCATGTCTAGCCTTAATCTAAACATGTATTCTTAAAATGAATTTAGAAATAATATATATTATTTGACCAAGAACAATTTAGATTAAATTATAAAAGATTTATCTCTCAATATTATGATCAATATCACAATGATAAATCCCTAAATTTAATCAAGGACCTTGTTATATTAACATTTTAATATAATAACAATAACAAATTATTTGACACATAATTGATTGTATTGTGATCATACTACTTATTCCCAACAAACACAACCTCTTAGGCCTTTTATACCCCCTAACCTCCTCGGCCATTTACTCCATCCCACTTTCCAGTTCATGGCTTGTCCCCGGTATGGAGACACCTCGGGAAGCAGCATCCAACACGCGACCTGCGTGCTGCTGGGAGGCCACTACGTGGCTTACGGACGTTGCGCTGCACGGTCAACATGCGACCTACGTGTTTCTGAGGAGCAGCCATGTGGAATCACGTAACATGCGTGTTGCTTAGGATGCAACCACGTGTCATTGTCCTACCTCAAATCTCTGCTAAAGTTGTCTTGAAAATCTGTGCAAAATCTCTGCTAAAACATCACGCAACATGCGTGTTAAACGGTTGCTCGACATGTGGCGAATCTCGTCTGTGAATCTCTGCTAAAACTGCTTCGAAACTCTGCTATAAAGTTATCTTGCAGGTTGTGTATTTTCAACGTTATTTTGACAGCTCCCCATTCTTGTAAAGCACCTCAAAGACCAATATTTAACAAAAACACTCCTTTTTTCTCATATTCAAAATAATTTCTATAGAAAGAAAGATTGGAATTCAACGTTAGAAGAAAAAAAAACATAGTATGGAATAATCTAAAAATATTTAGAGAAATATGGTAGAATCGTATTTGTAGTAAATGTTCTAAATGATCAATCTAAATTGTTAATTAGATTTAACCTAACCATCCATTGAGGAAGTGGATGGCTATAAATAGGAATAAAAGTTAGAGTTTGGGGGTGTGAGTCATTTGTAACAAACACTTGAGTAATAAAGTGTTTTTTTCCACCAAAACTTCATTTCTCTTGTGTTCTTAGCTTTCTTGCTAAATACTGATGGTTAGGCTGATTTGGTCTTAACTCAAGAGGTTAAGTAAGTTCGAGTGCCGACACGGTAGTGTTGGAGTGTGTCCAATACTGTGACAATTTGAAATCAGAGCAAGGTTCGAAAGGGAGCACAAGTGGTTTGTGGGTATGACTTCTAGTGTAACCATGAAGCATGTTGAGTCTCAAAGAAAAATGGATGCTATTCTCGTTCTTCAAGTGAGCCTAGAGGTAAGGACTCTAACTTTTTAGAAGAGAGAGTTTCTATATTGGAGAATGTTCTATCCTCTATGGATGAGCGCTTCCAAAGGATAGAACATGACAAGGAGACCCTCGAGACTCACGTGTTAGGAGAACTAGATACTTTCAAAGAAAGCATGATCCAAATAGAAGAAAACCTTGAGAATTTCTTGAAACTATTTGAGGAAGTTCGAGTTTGGTTCGAGGAGGCAAAATCTTGACCAACCATTATAAGGGAGACAACAAAGATTGATCTCCCAAAACCAAAAGAGTTCAAGGGCATGAGGGACGCTCGAGAGGTGGAGAACTTCCTATGGCAAAGGGAGAGGTACTTTAAAGGCCAAGGGGTGGTCGAAAAAGCAATAGAGGTACGCACTGCAACTCTCTACCTTTCTGATAATGCTACTTTGTGGTGGAGGAGAAAATACATAGATATGAAGAAGGGTACTTACAACATAGCCACATAGAAAAATTTCAAAAGTGAGTTGAAAAGACAATTCTTCCCTGAGAATGTGGTCTATGAAGCAAGGAAGAAGTTGAGGGAGTTGAAGCATAAGAGTATGATTAGCGACTACATAAAGGAGTTCACTACTCTCATGATTCAAATCCCAACTTAGCATCAGAGGATGCATTGTTTTTCTTCATTGATGGACTCTAACCTTGGGCAAAGCAAGAACTACAAAGAATAAATGTTAAGGATGTTGATAAGGCCATTGTGGTGGCCGAATCACTCACTGAATATCATAGGGGAGTCTCTAAATCCAAGCTTTCCTCGAAGCCTAGTTCTACTAAAGGTGGGAGAAATTTGAAATCAGAGCAAGGTTCGAAAGGGAGCACAAGTGGTTTGTGGGTATGACTTCTAGTGTAACCATGAAGCATGTTGAGTCTCAAAGAAAAATGGATGCTATTCTCGTTCTTCAAGTGAGCCTAGAGGTAAGGACTCTAACTTTTTAGAAGAGAGAGTTTCTATATTGGAGAATGTTCTATCCTCTATGGATGAGCGCTTCTAAAGGATAGAACATGACAAGGAGACCCTCGAGACTCACGTGTTAGGAGAACTAGATACTTTCAAAGAAAGCATGATCCAAATAGAAGAAAACCTTGAGAATTTCTTGAAACTATTTGAGGAAGTTCGAGTTTGGTTCGAGGAGGCAAAATCTTGACCAACCATTATAAGGGAGACAACAAAGATTGATCTCCCAAAACCAAAAGAGTTCAAGGGCATGAGGGACGCTCGAGAGGTGGAGAACTTCCTATGGCAAAGGGAGAGGTACTTTAAAGGCCAAGGGGTGGTCGAAAAAGCAATAGAGGTACGCACTGCAACTCTCTACCTTTCTGATAATGCTACTTTGTGGTGGAGGAGAAAATACATAGATATGAAGAAGGGTACTTACAACATAGCCACATAGAAAAATTTCAAAAGTGAGTTGAAAAGACAATTCTTCCCTGAGAATGTGGTCTATGAAGCAAGGAAGAAGTTGAGGGAGTTGAAGCATAAGAGTATGATTAGCGACTACATAAAGGAGTTCACTACTCTCATGATTCAAATCCCAACTTAGCATCAGAGGATGCATTGTTTTTCTTCATTGATGGACTCTAACCTTGGGCAAAGCAAGAACTACAAAGAATAAATGTTAAGGATGTTGATAAGGCCATTGTGGTGGCCGAATCACTCACTGAATATCATAGGGGAGTCTCTAAATCCAAGCTTTCCTCGAAGCCTAGTTCTACTAAAGGTAGGAGAGACAAGAGAAAGAGTTTATCAACCAAGAAGGAAAAAATACTCTTCAAAGAAAGAGTACAAGGAAAAGAAGAAGGCTTTCATACCCAAAAGAGGATGCTTTGTGTTTTAGGGGCCACACTAAACAAAAAGATTGTTCCAATCTAGGGACTCTGTCATCTATCGCCAAGGAACGAGAGGCTCAATCTCAAGTAATTGAGTGTGTTGGATCCATTAAACTCATGAATGTTGTAAAGGGTAAAGAGGCAAGTACCGCAGAAAAGAAAGGCTTGATGTATGTCAAAGTCTTTATCAATGAAAAATCCGACATGGCTATGATCAACACTGGTGCTATACATAACTTCATCACGCCTGATAAAGTAAAGAAGCTTGGGTTGAAGATCACCGAAAAGAATGGCTGGTTCAAATCCGTGACCAAGGGTGAATCTTTTAAGGGAGTAGCAAAAGGGGTTGAGATGACTCTTGGTTCTTGGAAGGGTCTTGTGGATTTCTCAGTAGTAACCATAGATAATTTCAAAATAGTCATTAGGCTCAATTTGCAAAGGAAGAAAAATATAATACCTATGTCATACTACGATATAGTATGCGTCATGGAGAAAGGGTCTCCATGCATGGTCCCTACAGTCTCTAAAGCTGGAGGACTACCAATACTTTTTGCTATGCAACTCAAGAAATGGTTCAAGAAGGGAGAGATTATATATTTGGTTCTATTACAAGAGGAGTTAACATCTGAAAGAGAAGTTCCTCCTAAAATCAAGGGAGTTCTTAAAGAAAATAAAGATGTGATGCCTCCCGGATTGCCAAAAGTACCACCTAGGAGGAAGGAGGACCACAAGATTGAATTAGAGTCATGAGTAAAGCCGTTTGCCTCAGCACCTTAAAGGATGGCACCGCCAGAACTTGAGGAGTTTGAAAAAGCAACTCAAAGATTTGCTAGATGCTGGATTCATCCATTCATCGAAGACACCTTATTGCACACCAGTCTTGTTCCAAAAGAAGCATGATGGTTCGTTGAGACTATGCATTGACTATCGATCACTTAGAAAGCTGAATTTGAGGTCAGGATATCACCAAGTGAAGGAATGTCACGATACCAAATTGACTGGTCATCAAGACCAACGAAGGACCTTGGTAGTTATTTTGGCCTCAAATGATGGATGAAGTGGAGAGTTATGTGAAGACATGTCTTGTGGCCAACAAGATAAGATTGAAAATAAGACACCAAGTAAATTGTTGGAACCTTTGCCGCCGCCAGAGTGACTGTGAAAAAGTGTGTCTTTATATTTCATCTTTGCGTTATTGAAGTCTGAGGGTTTGGACCTATTCTTGTGATAGTGGATCGATTTTTGAAGTATGCTATCTTTATACCTCCCCCTATTGACTGCATTACAGAGGAAGCAGCACGACTATTCTTCAAGAATGTGGTGAAGTACTCGGGATTGCCTAAGAGTATCATTGGTGATCGAGATCTACGCTTCACAGGACGACTATGGACAGAGCTGTTCAAACTCCTTGGGTCGGAGCTTTATTTTTCAACAAGCTTTCATCCTCGAACCGATGGGCAGACTAAGAGAGTGAATGCCTTACTCAAGTGTTACTTGAGGCATTTTGTAAGCACTAATAAAAAAGATTGGACAAAACTCCTAGACATTGCTCAGTTCTCATACAATCTGCAAAGAAGCAAGTCTACAAGGAAGAGTCCATTCGAAATTGTGATCGGACAACAGCCGCTTACACCACACTCTCTTTCTTTCTCTTATTTAGGAAAGAGCCCTGGAGGCTAGATTTTATCATATGATTAAGTCATGGGAAGAACAAGTAGATATCGCTCATTCTTACCTCGACAAAGCTGCAAAGAGGATGAAAAAATGGACAGATAAGAAGAGGAGGCATGCAAGCCATCAAGTGGGAAACAAGGTAATGATTGAACTTCTTCCACAACAATTCAAAGCCTTTCGCAAGGTTCATAAGAGCTTAATCCGCAAATACGAATGGCCATTTGAGATCATTGGACGTGTTAGGGAGGTTGCTTACAAAGTACAACTTCCTCCCTCCATGAAGATCCACCCGGTCTTTCATGTGAGTATTCTTAAACCATGTCATGAAGACCAAAAGGAGTCGAATAGAGGTGACTCAAGTCGTACTCCGCCTGTGGTGGCTAGATCATTTGATAAAAAAAATTGAAGAGATCTTAGCTAATCGCATCGTGCAACGAAGAGGAGTACCACTAAGTATCCACTACTTGATCAAGTGGAATTGACTCTCGGTAACCGAAACTAGCTGGAAAGCTTGTGAAGATCTGTGACAATTCCAAGAACACCTAGAGCACTATCATATACAAAACGCGACAAGGACGTCTACGCATTAGGTAAGGGAGAATGTCACAATAAATTTTAAAAGATTAAATTTAACGGTGTTTGTATAATTTTCTGGAGTGTTTGAGAATGCTCTGGATGATTTTGAAACGTTCTAAAATGTCCTAGAAAGTCCCAAAATACCCTAGAATGTTCTAGAAGACTGTAAAAAGTCATAGAATAATCTAGAAGAGTGAAAATAAAAATTTTGCTAAAGAGATAATAATTTAAAATTTATATATAAAATGTTATTTGTGTGTGGATGCATTTTTACTTTGATGATATGGTTTTGCTTTGTGATTACTTTATCATAAGGTTTACATGTATTATGACTCAAATAATTATTTGTAATTGTTATATTGCTTGCATGAATAATCACAGCCATAAATTATCAAAATTGTTAGTGATATTTTGCTTCTATTTTTTTCTTGTCAAAATATCTCATTTAATTTTAGCGTGATCTTCTTTGTAAATATTGATAATCATTGACAAATGAAAAAAAAAAACAAAAGTCATGGCTTCAAGTATTTCATAATTTTAATTAAGTATTGCATTTAAACATTTTCTCCCTACTTTCAAGTGGTTAGTCTATTTTTCTGGATTCATTATTTACGTTGGAGTTAATGTTACCATGCTTAGATTCTTTCTTAATTTATTTATACAGAAAGCTGGTATGTTTCAGGTGTAAGAACCTCGCTATGAATTCTTATATTAAAATATTTGCATTGCTTTAGTTCATATAAAACAATACTTTGATTTAGTTGTTAATAAAACTAGATTATTCCTTAAAAAAAATTGAGAATACAGCCGACCTTTTTGTCTAGAAAATCCAATGGGTTAACTTGACTATTTTAGTTGTCAGGAATAAACTAATATAACTTAATAAACGTCCAAAAGCATACCATGTAACTTAATGGATGCTCAAATTTGGGTTGAATTAAACCGGTGAAACAAAATTCACAAAATAACGAAATTGATAATGTAAAATGATGGGCCAAGCAATACTCAGAATCTCACAGAATCTGCATATGAATTTGATTGCTTCAGTCTAAACGAAATTGAATTTATGAGTATAAAAGTAATCAAAATGTAGCCTAATTTGCAAAACTTGTACATTGCTGAAACAAGGAAGCAGGAAAATGTTTGAATTAAGGTGCTAACAGATAATGCACCTTCTTTCCCTTCGCATAATGGCACACACTATATATGACATGCAATATTCAATGTCAAGTTTCAGCAGAACTACACTTTCTTTTAAAATGCTTACTTATTGTGGATTCCTGTCACCAAGGTAACGTTTGGTTAAGGGAACTGAGACTGAAAAACTAAGACCCAGTATTATGTTTGGTGGTCAAAGACTGAAACATTTTCAGTTTTCATCTCCAAAATTTTAGTCTCTTCAATACCTCCAAAAAATAGAGATGCAGAAGACTAAAATTTTGAAAACAGAAACTGAAACTTTAATAACCCTCAATCTCCATATTTATTTATACAGTTCAGTACATTTTACACCAAATACAATACAGAAACTTAATTCAGTCTCAATCGCTCGGTCTCTGTCTTCCAATCTCAGTCTCCCCTCCAAACGCAGTCCAACATTCCATACCATTAAAATGCTGGTAATAGAGATTTAGTCTTCAACTAACATTTTCATTCAGTTTCTTCCTCCAATTTTATGCACATATAAGTTTTCTGCATACAACTTAAGTTTATGCAGTAACTCTTGGCCGCTAACTAAGCAACTAGCATTGAAAAAAAGGAGCATCTAGTGGAGGATTATCATTAAAATGAACAAATAAAAACTTAATAAGACTCAAGATCCGTAAAACCAATTTTTTTTTTTGCTTTCCTGTCCTGAAGTGCATTACTCAGCCTTTTTTACCACCTCAAAATATACAAAATGCCAAATGAGGTCTTGACACAAGTAAAATACTTCTGATACAAAAATTAACAGCAGAGCCTATCCTCAAGGTGGAATGGACTAGACAATAATGTGAAATACAGCTAATAAGCTCCAAATACAATTTAGATGCAAGGAAAGTGTAATTGGAAGACTAAATTAATGCAATCAGCATCACAAGATATAAGTCCTAATAAATATAAATTTGCTCTTCCACATGTTCCATAAATCATGCTTCAGCTACAACAAATATAGCATGTACCATACTTTTGAATGAGAAGTCAAAGCTAATCACAACATAGCTAAAATTCATAAGATACTAGAAGAACCATACTTTGAAGTGCTGATTGTCTCGATACCTCTGAATATGATATAAATGGTGTTCATAAATAACAAACAAATAATTGAACTGGAACATATACCAAGCTCCTTTATTATACCTCTGAATATGATATAAATGGTGTTCATAAATAACAAACAAATAATTGAACATAAACCAAGCTCCTTTATTCATGGTACAGAACACTATCATCTAAACAATTGTATGGAAGTTTCTCACCGGAAGATGCGGCGGCAGCACACGACAACAGAGCAAGTTTATATTCAGAACAATGAAAACCAAACAAAACCAATGCTCTACGCTCAGAAAATGATATCCTCATCTTTCTGTGCCACTGCAGACAAAATGTTTTGAGCATTATTCAGCGAAATACCTCTTTGCAATGCAAGCTTCTCAGCAACCTGTTCCTCAGCGAACATCTTGGCAGATTGCATCTGCTTCTCGATTTCCCTCTTCTTATATCCTTGGATCTTCTTCAACCTAAAGAAATCCTCCCTTTCTAGCTCATCCAACTCTCCCTTAATGTAACTAATGGTATTCTCCAACCTAGGCTTCACCACATTCTCAAGGGCATTAACCCTCCGATTTGTAGTCTTGATTGCCTCGTCGAGTGTGAGGAAGGATGTCTGAAGAGAGGCAAGCTCCACAAGGACCTCAATTGCCTTGATGTAAGCAGCTCGGCACTGCTGCACCTGCTGTCCACCCCGGGCCAATCCAGTGAGGTCATTCTTGTTAACCTCGCCATCATTGGTGTACTTGAACTTGGGAAGCTTAACGCCAGCTACATTCTCCTGCCGGGACTGGACCTTGAGGGAGGCCTCTCGAACATTCTCGAGCACAACATGCTTGATGTTGTCACCAGCAACGTACTTTGCCTCGGTCAGTGCAAAAGAAGAGGTCTTCATGATGTCACCCATTGATTCCTTGGTAGACACAATCTTCTTCAGGATCTGCCTGAACTGCACAGTAAGTGCATCACTCTTCTTCTTTAGGAGAGCGTGACCACGTGTGGCTCCAACCAAACGAGCCTTAACCACTCCCAGCATCGTCACCGTGGGGACAACATTCAGACGCTGTGTTTGCCCCGACATCTTTCTTTCTTTCTACCCTAACAATTTCTGATCCCAAACACAAACCACACAAATAAACAAGCATTTCAATTTCGTTTGACCGATCATCGGTAAATGTAAATCTATTCTCACTAAGTTCAATATCCTACATCTATTATAGAAAGAGTAGACAATTATATTTTCATTTCCAGTGTCAAATCATGAAAACATTTAAACTCATAAAGGTGCTTGTCTCATTACCAAGGTTCTCAAAACCGGACCAGTCATTGAACCATTCTAGTCACTGGTTCACTAGTCCAACCAGTTCAACCGTGGTCTAGCCAAAAAAACCGTTTTATAATAAAATAATAAATAAATTATAAACAAATACACTAAAACATAATTATAGTCTAATATCCATTGAATTAACCAAACCAATAACACATATTTGATCATTTGCTCATCTAATTAATTAAGTTAATTCAGTTCATCTATTCCTTCATTGAATTAAAAACAAAAAGCACAACAATGTAGTGAAATTCAGAGTACTAGCAGTGAGCAAAGAAGAACGAGCACAGCAGCAGTGAGCAAAGCTAATCAATAATCATTCAAAGTGGTTTCTGAACAAAATATTCATCCAGCAAATTCATCTAGTGTCAATGAATCTAATATAACCTTTGATCTCATCAATGATTAACATTTATCATTCATTAGTCATTATATCACTATTAAACTCATTAAGATAGTCACAGAAAAAAAATCATTGAATTAACCAAACCAATAACAAATATTCTATCATCTGCTCATCCAGTTAATTGAGTTAATTCAGTTCATCTATTCCTTCATTGAATTAAAAACAATGAGCACAAAAAGCACAACGATGTAGTGAAATTGAGTACTAGCAGTGAGCAGAGAAGAACGAGCACAGCAAGAGTGAGCAGGGCTAATCAATAATCATTCAAAGTGGTTTTTGAACAAAATATTCATCTAGCAAATTCATCTAGTGTTAATGAAGTCTTTGATATGATATAGCAGTAAACTCACATCACATGGTCAAAATGACGTTCCTATCTATATCAACTTAACTTCCATTAGAAAAATAGCTAAGTCTACAACATGAAAATCACAACCACACAGTACCCTAGTTCCCTTCATACTTTGGATCAGCCATAACAAAATGGTGAGCTAACCAGTACAAAGATGAAGATGCCAAGGAAATTGGCAAAGAAACCCAGATCTTGATCATCAATCATCTGTAGCAGGAAGCAAAAATAAATTCATGTCATTACCATGGTTTTGGGCATCAAAATAGATTTATCGTTCTTTTCCAACTGAAAGCACGTACAATTTGAACTGTGAATCTCATATACTGAACACTGAATTAAGAATTAATTTAATTAATATTGATTCCTAAAACATGATCATATCGAGCAGCATCCATATATCAGAATTCAGAAATTAGAATCTTGTAACCTAACAAATCAGAATAAATTATAACAAAATCAGAAAGCAAGTTGTTGCTTAGCAGTTTAAATCTACAATGTTCACGAACATCACAGTAGAATAAAATGACATTGTTTATGACATTCACGTCTTCAAGGCTTCAACTGAAAAAAATCATTCTAATTAGTGTTTCATGTGATTAATTAATCAAGCAATTGGCGCTAATTCTCTAACTACACATAACTCCAGAAATGCAGCCACAAACTCACAATCCAAGCACAATTAATCACAAAACACAAAGTAGCACATCACTATACAAAATAATCATAACCCACAAAACAGCAGCACAGCAGAGTACTGAACAGAGCACATAAAAACAACACAAAATCATAATCACCTGCAGAGTATGACGAAGAACAATATCTTCAAAACACAAAACACATTCAATAACGATATCTTCAAAGCACTGACCTTTGATCTGAGAAGTTTGGAAGAGTATGGCGAAGAGCAGTTGACCTCGAGAGGAAGCGGAAGACGATTGGAGAAGACGAAGACGAAGTTGCTGAGAGCGAACAGGGTAAAAGACGAAGACTTAGACAATTGGAGAAGCCGACAGGACGGAGAAAGAAGCTCCTCAATGCGACGGACGGGCGGCGGCGATGGAGGCTAGGGTTCTGATTGGAGGCTAGTCTTTTGAGAAGGAAGCAGATTGGAGAAGCGGAAGGGGATGGGCGAAGGGGCTGGAAGCAGATTGGAGAAGGTAGCTCTTTTTTTATAAGCTACAAACGACGTCGTTTCAGTTGAACCGGCCGGATCTCGGCCCGATCTGACCGGCCGGGCCTGGTTTTCTGAACCATGCTGCCACAACCCGCCCACAACCAGCAGGCCAGCACCCGGTACCCAAGGCTCGTCTCTGCATCCTCAAGGAGAAACCCTAGCAGCCCCAAGCTCCGCGGAGCACTCACCATCAACCGTTGCCGTCGCCGGACTCGCAGTGTCGTCGTAGTTCGTCAGTTCGTCACCTCTGCTCGCGAAGATCGCCACTGTCTGTGCTCGCGGTGCTATCCTCTCTCCAGCCAT
>NC_029785.2:39036223-39052710 GCF_000816755.2 Arachis ipaensis | reverse complement strand
TTGTTTAAATACAAGTGCTTTCATAAAAATTTTTAAGATTTTAGTTTTAATTATATAATTTTTTTAATAATTTAACATTGGTAAATTTTGTAATATATAAGTATGTTATATAAAAAAATAATTATATGATTGATTAGACACATTTTTTGTCTTATAAAATACACATTTTCGTTATGTGTAAATGAGCTAGATTGAAGACACTTCAAGCACCCTCACTACCATCTTTGACCTCTGAAGTCTACACGAAAGAGGTCGGAGATGGTAATGAGAGAAGCTTGAAATGCCTTCACGTCAACTCCAAGACGGCGGTTATTAGGGATATTCGCAAGAAAAAAATATTTTATAAAAGTACTGAAAGAGGTCAGAGATGGTAGTGAAGGTGCTTGAAAAGCCTTCACGTCAACTCTAAGTCGACGGTTAGGGTATTCGCAAGAGATAAAATATTTTATAAAAACACTTTTATTTGAAGAACATGTGAAAAAATAGAATTGAAATTAATGCATTAAAAAATATTGAGAATTTTGAATTTATAGAAAAAATTGAGAAAAAACTAGTGAAGGGACTAGTTTGGTGCACGACATTCAATTTCAGGGACTAAAATGAGTCACTTAATGCAAAGTGAGGGACTAATTTAGTACATATATAACGATGACATAGTGGATGACACGTAGACGAATACTGTTGCGACACGTAGCACAAACGAACACGTGGCCAAATAACATTGTGACACGTGGCACAACCATCCACATCAGCATGCCACGCGTCACTGGTCATCACATCATCATACCATTATACGTGGCCAAATCATGAAGTAACACGTGTCACTTACAATCCACGTCATCATGCCATGTCATCACATCGTTAATGGAAAATAGGTTAGAGACTAATATGGTGCACTTTTTTCAATCTCAGGGACGTAATTGGTGCAATTGGAATCTCAGGGACGATTTTAGTGCACGACACCAATCTCAGGGACCATTTTGGGGTTTAACTCGCAACTTCTCTATTACAATAGAAATCACGATAAGGGTATCGACTATCGAGGATAAGGATTTGAACATAAATTGTGGTAGGGGTATAGCGATTTACGCTAAAGTACATGAAAGAAGAAATTGTTATACCTCTTCAGCAATTTTTTTATGAATGGTTAATGGGCATAAACCGCGATATTTCTATAGCGATTTATGTTTGCAAAAAAATGCCTATAAATATCAAGTAGGAGAGAGTAGTGTGATAGTAAAATGTCTTTTTTATAAATTTACAAATAGATAGTGAAGAGAGTTTTTTTATTCTAGTTCATTGCTTTGGAAAAATTCAAAAAAGTAAAAAAGCACGGTGTTAAGTTCACAGATAGAGAATCAGTGAGTGTTTTTATGCGGTCAACAAATACGTTGTCAGAGCTAAAATCAAGTATATTGCAAAAGGCGGGGTTGTGTGGGTCCAAGTGAGTGAAGAAGTTGTTTTACAAGATTCCGATTGAGGTTGTATCATCTGGTGATGTTAGGGTCGGACGAAGACATGCAGGTTTTGTTTCATTGTCGACGAAGTTTTCCGAAAGTGAGAATACACGAGCTGTATGCCAAGCTAGAAGATGGCGTCGATAGTTCTGGGGCATCAGCGCCGAATCCTCAGTCGACTACGGTGGGGATGCTTCTACCTCGATGCCTGTCGTTGCACCTGGTTGTCTGTTGGTTGATCCTCCATCTATTGCAGTTGGGATAGCTAGGTCACCCCGTATAATTCCGGGTATTTTAGGTGATGGTGAACCGAATTGGGTTGAAAATGCGATGCGAGAGGATGATTAGGACGAAGAGCCTGCTCACATCATCGGGGGACAGTGACGAGGATACTCCGAGGAACCCACCTACACATCAGGGGCCATCTAGTTTCGGGACATAGCAACATCCTCTACATTTCTCAACGCTGAACTTGGAAACTGTCGGCCACCAACCGGACATAGATCCTACCTTTGGAGGTCAAGGATTAGACAAGGGACATCCTTCTGTGGAATTTCAAATTGGCCAATCTTTTCAAACTAAGGAGGAAGTTGTGTTAAGTGTTAAGGATTATAGCATCCGTCGTGGAGTTGAGTACCGAGTGATAGAGTCAGATCATCTCAAGTATCTTGGGAGATGCAAGGAGTTCGGTAAAGGTTGCACGTGGTTCATGCGCATCACACTTCCGCAATGAAAGAGTACTTGGAAGGTTAGAAGGTACAACGGACCTCACACTTGCTTGGCTACAACGATTTCGAGCGATCACCAGCAGCTCGATTATCATGTCATTTGTGCGAGGATCTTTCCGTTGGTTAGAGCCGATGCAGCAGTTACGATAAAAGTGTTATAAGAAGCTACTGAAACAACCTACGGATTCAAGCTTAGTTACAGGAAGGTTTAGATGGCAAAACAGAAGGCAGTTGCATAGATCTATGGGAATTTGCGAAGAGTCATATGCTGAGTTGCCCCGTTGGATCCTTGGTGTGCAATCCACGATAGATGGAACCATGGCGTTGTTGAAGACTTTTCCGGTACGTGTCAGTGATCAGGTTGATGAATTTACTGTGTACTTTCATCGTCTTTTCTGGACATTTCCTCCATGTATTAGGGCATTTCGACATTGCAAGCCACTGCTCAGCATCAACGAGACTCACTTGTATGGGAAGTACGACGATACTTTGCTTATGGCTATTGTGCAAGATGGTAACTCGAATGTCTTGCTCGATGCCTTTGCACTTGTGGAAGGGGAGAATGTGGAATCCTGGGTTTTTTTCTTATCCAACTTGCGTCAACATGTGACTCCGCAAGAGGGTATTCTAGTGATCTCTGACAGGAACAATGACATTAAGGCTGCACTAGAGGCACCTGACATTGGTTGGCTACCACCTCATGCATATCGAGCATTTTGCATTCGTCACGTTGCAGCTAATTTCACCCTCAGTTTCAAGGATCTGGATGCGAGACGCTACTTGTGAATGCAGCTTATACCAAGACTGAGGTAGAGTTTGATTATTGGTTTGATATTATGAGGACTAAAAATCCCGCTATATGTGATTGGACAAACTAAATGGAGTATGATAAGTGGACCCACCACTAGGATGGCAGCAGATGATTCAGCCATATATAATCGGACACAAAAACTACAAGTGTCCTGTTTATCCAATCTTAACTAAAACTTCAGATATAGTTCACTTAACATTATTTTTCAATCTAATTTTATTAAAATAGAGAAACAAAACTTATGAAATTTTACATAAAATTTTGAAACATATCTAAATGTATTTTAGAAATTTATAAGTCCTACATTATAAAATTTAAAGTTTAAAATCTACAGTTTAAGACTTAAATCTTAAATCTAAAATAATAAAATACGAATCTTAAGTTCTATTTCTAAAATTTAAATCTTAAATTTAAAATACTAAACTACAACATTTCTAATTTTAATATTTAAAATTTAAAATGTAAAGTTTAAAATTTTAAATTTTAGTTTTCAAATACCATATTTAAAAAATAACCTTACAAAAACACTATATTTAAAATTTGAATCCTAAATCTCAATTATTGGAGGATAAATATTCTACTTAAACACTATATCCTTAATTTTAAATTTTAAATCTTAACTTTCAACTCCTAAGCTACAAATCTTAAATTCTGTATTCTAACTATTGTACCCTAAATACTACATATTATGTTATATAAAATTGAATAACTAAAAGAAAACAAACTTACCTCTTCATTGATGCCCCTGGTAACTTGCGCAACGCTGTTGAGTCGGTACAGCCTGCGTTTGTCTGTCATGATCCCACGCCTTAGAAATTCTAAATATCCAAATTCTCTTTAAGTCCTATGCAACTTTTCCTCTCAATCCACAATTCTCGCTCTCTCTCTCTCTCTAAACAAACCACTTCTCTCTCTAAAAATTTGGTACTCATGCGAACTGAAGAATTCGCGACTGGGTGTAGTAGATTTATAGGCAAGCATAAACCGCTATAGGGATACCATGGTTTATGCCCATTAGTCATTCATGAAGAAACCGCTGGAAGGGTGTAGCGGTTTTTGTTTTCACGCAATCCAACGTAAACTGCTGCACCTCTACTGTTGTTTATGTTCAAACCCTAATCCTCCATACCCCTATCGCAGTTTCTATAGTAATAGAAAAGTTGCATTTGCGTCTTCAATGTATAAAAGTTGTATTCTGGTAATATTGGTTTCCAAACAATTTATTTTGGTAACTTGCCGAAAAGAAAATATTGATTTGAATTTGATATTAATTTCACTTTTATTCAAATTGAATGAGAAATTTTTTTGGTTGCTCACGCTATTTTTCAATTTGATTCGTCGCAGATTTTGGCTCTATTTAAGAGTTTGTCACTAACCAATGGATTATTGCATGCAGATCGAACTCCCGATACTTAGTTAAGCGAATGTGTGAGCTAATTGATGAGCAGATAATTTATACGCTTTTTGGCATTGTTTTTAGTATGTTTTTAGTAGATTCCTCAAAGATTAATGCAAAGTACTACTATTTTTCTATTCAATTCAACTTATTCCACTTCTAAGATATTCATTCGCACTTCAACATGAATGTGATAAAGGTGACAATCATCATCATTCCCTATGAATGCGTGCCTAACAACCACTTCCGTTCTACCTTAGATTGAATGAGTATCTCTTGGATCTCTTAATCAGGATCTTCGTGGTATAAGCTAGATTGATGGCGGCATTCATGAGAGTCTGGAAAGTCTAAACCTTGTCTGTGGTATTCTGAGTAGGACTCTGGGATTGAATGACTGTGACGAACTTCAAACTCGCGAGTGTTGGGCGTAGTGACAGACGCAAAAGGAGGGTGAATCCTATTCCAGTATGATCGAGAACCTCAGATGATTAGCCGTGCTGTGACAGAGCATTTGGACCATTTTCACAAGAGGATGGGATGCAGCCACTGACAAGGGTGATGCCTCCAGACGATTAGTCATGCAGTGACAGCGCATCGGACCATTTTTCAGAGAGGATCAAAAGTAGCCATTGGCAATGGTGATGTCCTTACATAAAGCCAGCCATGGAAAGGAGTAGGATTGATTGGATGAAGACAGCAGGAAAGCAGAGGTTCAGAGGAACGAAAGCATCTCTATGCGCTTATCTGAAATTCTCACCAATGATTTACATAAGTATTTCCATCCTTATCTTATTATATATTTTCGAAAACTCCATAATCAATTATTATCCGCCTGACTGAGATTTACAAGATGACCACAGCTTGCTTCATACCAACAATCTCCGTGGGATCGACCCTTACTCACGTAAGGTTTATTACTTGGACGACCCAGTGCACTTGCTGGTTAGTTGTATCGAAGTTGTGAATGAAAAACAAATTATTAAGACGTGCGTACAGAGTTTTTGGCGCCGTTGCCTGAGATCACAATTTCGTGCACCAAGTTTTTGGCGCTGTTGCCGGGGATTGTTCGAGTTTGGACAACTGATGGTTCATCTTGTTGCTCAGATTAGGTAATTTTCTTTTTGTTTTATTTTAAAAAAATTTTCAAAAATCTTTCAAAAATTTCTCATCTGTTTTCGAAAAAAAATAATAATAAAAATTCTTTTCAAAAATATATTTTTCCTCAGAATTTTTAAGAATGAATTCTAGTGTTTCATGAAGCATGTTGAAGCCTGGCTGGCTGTAAAGCCATGTCTAGTTCTTCTGGATAGGAAATGTCAGGCGTGTCATGTCTGAGTTACATACTAAAGCTTGGCTGGCTATTAAGCCATGCCTGACCCTTTGATTGGAGCTTTAGACTAAAGAGCATAAGATTCCTGGAACTTATATTAAAAATTTTAGAATCCTTATTTTTCTTTTTCAAAATGATTTTCGAAAAAATTAAAAGAAAATACAAAAAATTCATAAAATCATAAAAATAAAAAATATTTCATGTTTCTTGTTTGAGTCTTGAATCAAGTTGAAAGTTTGGTGTCAATTGCATATTCATCTTGCATTTTTCGAAAAATTCATGCATTGTGTTCTTCATGATCTTCAAGTTGTTCTTGGTAAGTCTTCTTGTTTGATCTTGATGTTTTCATGTTTTGTGTCTTTTCTTGTTTTTCATGTGCATTCTTGCATTCATAGTGTCTATACATAAAAAATTTTTAAGTTTGGTGTCTTGCATGTTTTCTTTGCATTAAAAAATTTTTTTCAAAAATATGTTCTTGATGTTCATCATGATCTTCAAAGTGTTCTTGGTGTTCATCTTGACATTCATAGCATTCTTGCATGCACTCATTGCTTTGATCCATAACTTTCATGCATTGCATCATTTTTAATGTTTTTCTCTCTCATCATAAAAATTCAAAAATAAAAAAAATATCTTCCCCTTTTTCACTCATAAATTTCGAAAATTAGATTTGACTTTTTCAAAAATTTTTAAAAATCTAGTTGTTTTTATGAGTCAAATCAAATTTTCAATTTAAAAATCTTATTTTTTTCAAAATCTTTTTCAAAAATCAAATCTTTTTCAATTTTCTTAGTTATTTTCGAAAATTTTAAAAATATTTTTCAAAAATATTTTTCTTATCTTTACCTCCTAATTTTCGAAAATAACATTATCAATTAATGTTTTGATTCAAAAATTTCAAGTTTGTTACTTGCTTGTTAAGAAAGATTCAAACTTTGAGTTCTAGAATCATATCTTGTGATTTCTTGTGAATCAAGTCATTAATTGTGATTTTAAAAATCAAATCTTTTTCAAAACTATTTTCAATCATATCTTTTCAAAAATATCTTATTATCTTATCTTTTCAAAATCATATCTTTTTCAAAAATTTGATTTTTAAAATATCTTATCCAACTTCTTATCTTTTTATCTTTTTTAAAAAAAAATTTAATTTTCAAATTTGTTTCAACTAACTAACTAACTTTTTGTTTGTTTCTTATCTTTTTCAAAACTACCTAACTAACTCTCTCTCTCTAATTTTCAAAAATATCTCCCTCTTTTTTTAAAATTTCTTTTTAATTAACTAATTATCTTGATTTTTGATTTTAATTTTCAAAAATTACTAACCTTTTTAAAAACTATTTTCGAAAATCACTAACTCTTTTTCAAAAATAATTTTCGAAAATTCTCTCCCTCTCTCATCTCCTTCTATTTATTTATTCATCTACTAACCCTTCTCTTCATCCTACATCTCTGATCTCCTCACCCTTGTGTTTCTTTCCTTACATTCCATTCTTCTCTTCTTCTTTTCTTCTACTCACACAGGGACCTCTATACTGTGGTAAAAAGGATCCTTATTATTATTATTTTTCTGTTCCCTCTTTTTCATATGAGCAGGAGTAAGGACAAGAACATTCTTGTTGAAGCAGATCCAGAACCTGAAAGGACTCTGAAGAGGAAACTAAGAGAAGCTAAATTACAATAATCCAGCAAGCACCTTTCAGAAATTTTCGAACAACAAGAGGAGATGGCAGCCGAAAATAATAATAATGCAAGGAGGATGCTTGGTGACTTTACTGCACCTAATTCCAATTTACATGGAAGAAGCATCTCCATTCCTGCCATTGGAGCAAATAATTTTGAGCTGAAACCTCAATTAGTTTCTCTGATACAGCAGAACTGTAAGTTTCATGGACTTCCATCTGAAGATCCTTTTCAGTTCTTAACTGAATTCTTGCAGATATGTGATACTGTTAAGACTAATGGAGTAGATCCTGAAGTCTACAGGCTCATGCGTTTCCCTTTTGCTGTAAGAGACAGAGCTAGAGTATGGTTGGACTCTCAACCTAAGGATAGCCTGAACTCTTGGGATAAGCTGGTCAAGGCTTTCTTAGCCAAGTTCTTTCCTCCTCAAAAGCTGAGTAAGCTTAGAGTGGATGTTCAGACCTTCAGACAGAAAGAAGGTGAATCCCTCTATGAAGCTTGGGAGAGATACAAAGAACTGACCAAAAAGTGTTATTCTGACATGCTTTCAGAATGGACCATCCTGGACATATTCTATGATGGTCTGTCTGAATTAGCTAAAATGTCATTGGATACCTCTGCAGGTGGATCCATTCACTTAAAGAAAACACCTGCAGAAGCTCAAGAACTCATTGACAAGGTTGCTAATAACTAGTTTATGTACACTTCTGAAAGGAATCCTGTGAGCAATGGGACACCTATGAAGAAGGGAGTTCTTGATATTGATACTCTGAATGCCATATTGGCTCAGAACAAAATAGTGACTCAGCAAGTCAATATGATTTCTCAGAGTCTGAATGGAATGCAAGCTGCATCCAACAGTACTCAAGAGGCATCTTCTGAAGAAGAAGCTTATGATCTTGAGAACCCTGCAATAGCAGAGGTAAATTACTTAGGTGAACCTTATGGAAACACCTATAATCCATCATGGAGAAATCATCCAAATCTCTCATGGAAGAATCAACAAAAGCCTAAACAAGTCTTTAATAATGGTGGAAGATACAGGTTTAGCAATAGCAAGCCTTTTCCATCATCTACTCAGCAACAGACAGAGAACTTTGAACAAAATACCTCTAATTTAGCAAATTTAGTCTCTGATCTATCTAAGGCCACTGTAAGTTTCATGAATGAAACAAGGTCCTCCATTAGAAATTTGGAGGCACAAGTGGACCAGCTGAGTAAAAGGATCACTGAAATCCCTCCTAGTACTCTTCCAAGCAATACAGAAGAAAACCCAAAAGGAGAGTGCAAGGCCATTGAATTAATCACCATGGCTGAACCTGTAAGGGAAGGAGAGGACGTGAATCCCAAGGAGGAAGACCTCCTGGGACGTCCAGTGATCAATAAGGAGCTTCCCTCTGAGGAACCAAAGGAATCTGAGGCTCAACTAGAGACCATAGAGATTCCATTAAACCTCCTTATGCCATTCATGAGCTCAGATGAGTATTCCTCCTCTGAAGAGAATGAGGATGTCACTGAAGAGCAAGTTACCAAGTACCTTGGTGCAATCATGAAGCTGAATGCCAAATTATTTGGTATTGAGACTTGGGAAGATGAACCTCCCTTGTTCACTAATGAACTGAGTGATCTGGATTAACTGACATTGCCTCAGAAGAAACAGGATCCTGGAAAGTTCATAATACCTTGTACCATAGGCAACATGATCTTTGATAAGGCTCTGTGTGACCTTGGTTCAGGGATAAAACTCATGCCCCTCTCTGTAATAGAGAAACTGGGAATCTTTGGGGTGCAAGCTACTAAAATCTCATTAGAGATGGCAGACAGCTCAAGAAAATAGGCTTATGGACAAGTAGAGGATGTGTTAGTAAAGGTTGAAGGCCTTTACATCCCTGCTGATTTCATAGTCCTAGATACTGGGAGGGATGAGGATGAATCCATCATCCTTGGAAGACCCTTTCTAGCCACAGCAAGAGCTGTGATTGATGTTGACAGAGGTGAACTAATCCTTCAATTGAATGAGGACTCCCTTGTGTTTACAACTCAAGGTTACCCTTCTGTAAACATGGAGAGGAAGCATAAAAAGCTTCTCTCAAAACAGAGTCAACCAGAGCCCCCACAGTCAAACTCTAAGTTTGGTGTTGGGAGGCCACAACCAAACTCTAAGTTTGGTGTTGAACTCCCATATCCAAACTCTAAGTTTGGTATTGGGAAGTCTCAACAATGCTCTGAACATCTGTGAGGCTCCATGAGAGCCCACTGTCAAGCTATTGACATTAAAGAAGCGCTTGTTGGGAGGCAACCTAATTTTTTATCTAATTTTTATTTTCATTGTTTTTCATGTTTTATTAGGTTCATGATCATGTGGAGTCACAAAATAAATATAAAAGTTGAAAACGGAATCAAAAACAGCAGAAGAGAAATCACACCCTGGAGGAAGACCTTACTGGCGTTTAAACGCCAGTAAGAAGCATCTAGCTGGCGTTCAACGCCAGAACAGAGCATGGTTCTGGTGCTGAACGCCCAAAATGGGCAGCATCTGGGCATTTGAACGCCAGAATTGCACCCTGGAGAAGAGCTAGCGCTGAACGCCCAGAACAAGCATGGTTCTGGTGTTCAACGCCAGAAATGGGCAACAAATGGGCGTTCAATGCCCAGAACAAGCACCAATCTGGCGCTAAACGCCCAGAGTTGTGTGCAAGGGCATTTTGCATGCCCAATTTGGTGCAAGGTTGTAAATCCTTGAACACCTCAGGATCTGTGGACCCCACAGGATCACCTCAGGATCTGTAGACCCCACAGGATCCCTACCTACCTCCACTCACTTCTTCTCACCCCTCTTTCACACAATTCCATAAACACTCTTCCCTAAAACTCTTCACCAATCACCTCAATCTCTCTTCCCTATCACCACTTCACCACTCACATCCATCCACTCTTCCCCATAAACTCCACCTACCTTCAAAATTCAAAATCAATTTCCCACCCAAAACCCACCCTTATGGCCGAACCTTACCCCACTCCCTTCCCTATATATAGCCCTCCATTCTTCCTCATTTTCACACAACACAACCCTCTCTTCTCTTCTTGGCCGAATACACATCCCTCATCTCCTCCATATTTTCTTCTTCTTCTTCATCTATTCTTTCTTCTCTTGCTCTAGGACGAGCAATATTCTAAGTTTGGTGTGGTAAAAGTATAAGCTTTTTGTTTTTCTATTACCATTAATGGCACTAAGATTGGAGAATCCTCTAGAAAGGGGAAAGGAAAGACAAAAGCTTCCACCTCCGAGTTATATGAGATGGAAAGATTCATCTCCAAAGCTCATCAAGACCACTTCTATGATGTTGTGGTCAAGAAGAAGGTGATCCCTGAGGTCCCTTTCAAACTCAAGAGAAATGAGTATCCGGAGATCCGACATGAAATCCAAAGAAGAGGTTGGGAAGTTCTAACAAACCCTATCCAACAAGTCGACATCCTAATGGTTCAAGAGTTCTATGCCAATGCATGGATCACTAAGAACCATGATCAAAGTAAGAACCCAAACCCAAAGAATTATATTACAATGGTTCGGGGGAAATACTTAGATTTTAGTCCGGAAAATGTGAGGTTGGCGTTTAACTTGCCTATGATGCAAGGAGATGCACGCCCCTACACTAGAAGGGTCAACTTTAATCAAAGGTTAGACCAAGTCCTCATGGACATATGTGTGGAAGGAGCTCAATGGAATATTGACTCCAAAGGCAAGCCGGTTCAATTAAGAAGACTGGACCTCAAGCCTGTAGCTAGAGGATGGTTAGAGTTCATCCAACGTTCCATCATCCCCACTAGCAACCGATCTGAAGTTACTGTGGATCGGGCCATCATGATTCACAGCATCATGATTGGAGAGGAAGTAGAAATTCATGAAGTCATCTCCCTTGAACTCTACAAATAGCCGAAAAGCCCTCCCCTGGGGCAAGGCTAGCTTTTCCTCATCTTATTTGCCATCTATGTTACTCAGCTGGAGCTTTCATAGAAGGCGACATTCCCATTGAGGAAGAGAAGCCCATCACTAAGAAAAGGATGGAGCAAGCAAGAGAGCCCATTCATGGATCTCAAGAGACGCATGAAGCTTATCACCATGAGATCCCAGAGATGCCTCAAATGCATTTTCCTCCACAAAATTATTGGGAGCAAATCAACACTTCCCTAGGAGAATTAAGTTCCAACATGGGACAATTAAGGGTGGAACATCAAGAGCACTCCATCATCCTTCATGAAATTAGAGAAGATCAAAAAGCAATGAGGGAGGAGCAACAAAGACAAGGAAGAGACATAGAAGAGCTCAAGGACATCATTGGTTTCTCAAGAAGGAAAACGCCACCATCACTAAGGTGGACTCATTCCTTGTTCTTACATTCTTTGTTTTTCGTTTTCTATGTTAAGTGCTTATCTATGTTTGTGTCTTCATTACATGATCATTAGTAGTTAGTAACTTTGTCTTAAAGTTATGAATGTCCTATGAATCCATCACCTCTCTTAAATGAAAAATGTTTTAATTCAAAAGAACAAGAAGTACATGAGTTTCGAATTTATCCTTGAACTTAGTTTAATTATATTGATGTGGTGACAATACTTTTTATTTTCTGAATGAATGCTTGAACAGTGAATATGTCTTTTGAAGTTGTTGTTTAAGAATGTTAAATATGTTGGCTCTTGAAAGAATGATGACAAGGAGACATGTTATTTGATAATTTGAAAAATCATAAAATTGATTCTTGAAGCAAGAAAAAGCAGCAAAGAACAAAGCTTGCAGAAAAAAAAATAGGCAAAAAAACAAAGTGCTTAGGGCCACGGCCAAGACTCATAAAATAGCTGTGTTCAAGAATCATCATACTGAACTAGGAGAGTCAATAACACTATCTGAACTCTGAGTTCCTATAGATGCCAATCATTCTGAACCTCAATGGATAAAGTGAAATGCCAAAACTATTCAAGAGGCAAAAAGCTACAAGTCCCACTCATCTGATTGGAGCTATGTCTCATTGATAGTTTGGAATTTATAGTATATTCTCTTCTTTTTATCCTACTTGATTTTCAGTTGCTTGGGGACAAGCAACAATTTAAGTTTGGTGTTGTGATGAGCGGATAATTTATACGCTTTTTGGCATTGTTTTTAGTTGAATCTAGTTACTTTTAGGGATGTTTTCATTAGTTTTATGTTAAATTTACATTTCTGGACTTTACTATGAGTTTGTGTGTTTTTCTGTGATTTCAGGTATTTTCTGGCTGAAATTGAGGGACTTGAGCAAAAATCAGATTCAGAGGTTGAAGAAGGACTGCTGATGCTGTTGGATTCTGACCTCCCTACACTCAAAGTGGATTTTCTGGAGCTACAAAACTCAAAATGGCGCGCTTCTAATTGCGTTGGAAAGTAGACATCCAGGGCTTTCCAGCAATATATAATAGTTCATACTTTGGCCGAGTTTAGACGACGTAAAAGGGCGTTGAACGCCAGTTCTACGCTGCTGTCTGGAGTTAAACGCCAGAAACACGTCACAAGCCAGAGTTGAACGCCAGAAATACATTACAAACTGGCGTTCAACTCCAAGATTTACCTCTACACGTGTAACATTCAAGCTCAGCCCAAGCACACACCAAGTGGGCCCCGGAAGTGGATTTATACATCAATTACTTACTTCTGTAAATCCTAGTAACTAGTTTAGTATAAATAAGACCTCTTACTAACATCATCGTCTGATCTTGGGATCAATTTTAGATCTCTAGACCTCCATGGGAGGCTGGCCACTCGGCCATGTCTCTTGTCTGTGGTATTCCGAGTAGGACTCTGGGATTGAATGACTGTGACGAACTTCAAACTCGCGAGTGTTGGGTGTAGTGACAGACGCAAAAGGAGGGTGAATCCTATTCCAGTATGATCGAGAACCTCAGATGATTAGCCGTGCTGTGACAGAGCATTTGGACCATTTTCACAAGAGGATGGGATGCAGCCATTGACAAGGGTGATGCCTCCAGACGATTAGCCATGCAGTGACAGCGCATCGGACCATTTTACAGAGAGGATCAAAAGTAGCCATTGACAATGGTGATGTCCTTACATAAAGCTAGCCATGGAAAGGAGTAGGATTGATTGGATGAAGACAGCAGGAAAGCAGAAGTTCAGAGGAACGAAAGCATCTCTATGCGCTTATCTGAAATTCTCACCAATGATTTACATAAGTATTTCTATCCTTATCTTATTATATATTTTCGAAAACTCCATAATCAATTATTATCCGCCTGACTGAGATTTACAAGATGACCATAGCTTGCTTCATACCAACAATCTCCGTGGGATCGACCCTTACTCACGTAAGGTTTATTACTTGGACGACCCAGTGCACTTGCTGGTTAGTTGTATCGAAGTTGTGAATGAAAAACAAATTATTAAGACGTGCGTACAGAGTTTTTGGTGCCGTTGCCTGAGATCACAATTTCGTGCACCACTAATCTTTTGACTATCCTAAATTGATTTGAATGAGCAATTCCGGCCATCACAGCTATATTTGAAAATTATTCAGAGCTTGGTTTTATTCTCATTTGAAAAGCAATTAATTTTCGAAAATCGCTACACATCCAAGTTTTATTGTCATCCAAGTCCATCCAAATAGGTCTGACACCAACAAAAATTACTCTTGATTACACGTGCATTCGCACACTAAGCATCTTCGCCTGTGTTTTTTTTCTTTTCCTCCTTCTCTCTCTGATGATTTTGTACCATTATGTGTTTCTTCTTTTTTTGTTTGGTTTTTTTCTTTTTCTTGATTTTATTCCTCTCAACAGAGTGAAATAAGAAAAATTATAACAAAATGAAATAAGAAGAAGATGAAGAATTAAAAAATGAAAAAGAAGCAGTAGAAGGTGAAGAGGAAGAGTTTTGAATTGTACAGAACAACGAGACCAAATGCACCTTAATTTACTCATAAATGAACTAAAAATTAAATTCAGAATGTAAACTCGTTTCAAAATAAGCACAGACCAACTGCACCTTATTTAAATCCAAAATGAACCGAAATTACGTAATGATTGCGACACACAAACTCAATTTGAAAATAAACACACAAACAAGATTGAGTCATGAACAAAAATATATTCAAATCCATCAAGTAATTGTAGAAGGTAAGGAGAAAGAGTTTTGAATTGTGCAGAACAATGAGACCAAATGCACCTTAATTCACTCAGAAATGAACCAAAATTATATTCAGAATGAACCAAAAATTAAATTCAGAATGTAAACTCGTTTCAGAACAAGCACAGACCAAGTGTACCTTATTTAAATCCAGAATGAACCGAAATTACGTAATGATTGCGACATATAAAATCAATTTGAAAATAAACACACAAACAAAATTGAATCAAGAACAAAAACACATCCAAACCCATCATGTGATTGTAGAAGGTGAGGAGGAAGAGTTTCGAATTGTGCAGAACAATGAGACCAAATGCATCTTAATTCACTCAGAAATGAACCAAAAATTAAATACAAAATGTAAACTCGTTTCAAAACAAGCATAGACCAAGCGCATCTTATTTAAATCTAGAATGAACCGAAATTACTTAATGACTGCGACACACAAACTCAGTTCGAAAACAAACACACAAACAAAATTGAATCATCAACAAAAATACATCTAAATTCATCAAGTAATTTTGCAGCATTATGTGTTTCTTCTTGTTGTTTGGTTAGATGAACAAGACAAGAAGAAGAAAAATATGATGAGGAGTTTTGAGGAGTTTTTTTATTCTTGTTTCTTCTTTTTTGTTTGATTTTTCTTCTCTTTTTATTGGTTTTATTCCTATCAAGAGAGTGAAACAAGAAAAATTATAGCAAAATAAAAGAAAAAGAAGAAGAAGACAAAGAAGAAAAAAATAAAAAAGAAGAAGAAGAAGCAGTAGAAGGTGAGGAGGAAGAGTTTTGAATTTTGCAGAACAACGAGACCAAATACACCTTAATTCATTCAAAAATAAACTGAAATTATATTCGGAATGAACCGAAAATTAAATTCAGAATGTAACCTCGTTCCAAACACAAGCACAGTTCAAGTGCACCTTATTTAAATCCAGAATGAACCAAAATTATATTCAGAATGAACCGATAACGATAACGATGATACGTATTAAAAGAAGACGACAAGGACAATAATGATGATGATGATGATGATGATGATGATAGAGGAGGAGAAAGATGAAAAGGAAGGAGGAGAAGAAATCTCAATAAGAAAAAAAGAAGAAAGAGGAGGAGGAGGAGGAAGTGGTGGTGGTGGTGGTGATGACGGAAATGGAAGTAAAAAATAATAAAAAAAAGTAGAGAAGAAGAAGAAAATGTAGTATCAGGGGTGAAGTGGGAAAAAAGTGCGTAATTCTAAATTACTTAGATAAATTTGCATGTTAAAATTGTTTGGATGTGAAAAATAATTTTTAATTTTTCGTGCAATTAATTTGTTCCATTGTATTCGGCAGAGTAACATGAATTCAATGGAGTTATAAAGAAGAAATATGAGCTTGAAATCCAAAAGATTAAAGAAAAATTATGGGTCAGCATAAATTATAACTATTTTCAATTAATAATTTGGTATTAATTGTGTGAGTTTTATTTAATTATTGTCCTCATTACTGATTGTTGAATGAATGTGGATTTAACATTTTATGCCATGATTTATGTGCATTTTGAATTTTTTTAGTTATAAATTTTGTTATTTGATTTAAATATAGAATTTTAATGATAAAATATAGCTAAATTATTACATTATTACATTTTATTATTATATGAATCAATGAATTTAAATATTTAAAAATATCTATGGAATCATTGAGTATGTGTTTGATTTAGTTTTTGTAAATTAGAGTTGAGTTTAATTTGATTATACTAGAATTGATTTTGATTAAAATTGAATTTGTTTCAATGAAATTTATGTTTGGATACTTTGATTCCAAAATAATTATAATTGATAAAATATTGTTTAGATAATAATGATCAAAATCACTTTTAAATGTGAAATTACCAAAAGAATAAAGATTAGATTAAATTTTTAAAATTATTATT
>NC_029785.2:39032952-39035929 GCF_000816755.2 Arachis ipaensis | reverse complement strand
TAATATTATATACATATTATAATAAATTACACATAATATTAGATATATATATAAATAATTGATAATATCTAATAATTATTGTTACGGATTCGGCCCACGGATCCCGGACCCGAGATCGAACCCAAACCTGGCTTCCCGGGTCCGCCCCACCTCGCTCTTCTAGAAAGCCTAAAACCGGCCCTCTAGAACTCCCAACCGACTTTCGAATTCGAACGTCTTCCTTATCTTAGCCAAACAAGATAAGATAAGATAGCCACCATCACCTATAAATAAAGGACCCAAGTCCCTCCAGGTATTCATTCATTCCTCACACCTTATACCTCTTAGATCCATTCTGATTTGAGCGTCGGAGTGTCTTTGCAGTTACCTCTCCCCCGTCACTCCAGTCAAATAATCAGGCATCCGCCTCGACCCATAAATTCCCGATCCATCTCTCAACCCGTACCGGAGACCTCCAGTACATTGGCGCCGTCTGTGGGGAAACATTACGCCGGTTGAGTCGGAATGGCAGACGAATTTGAAGAACATTTCGTCAGCCATCAAGACGACTCCAGAACACAGAACCCTACCCCTGAACACCAAGAAGCCATACTCCACAGAAGGATTGGAAGCGTCGTCCATAAAAAAGAAGACGCTATCGTCGTTACAAAAACCCGGCATCCCAAGAATCTGGAAGAAAAGTCAGCCCAAATAATCCAGGAGCTCTGCCACCGAGTACAAGAACTCGAAGGCCGGATTGCCGCAAAAGAAAAACATATCACCGGAAACGAAAGTCACGCAACTTCTAGATCCAGATCTCGCCACGGCAGATCGCCAGAACAGCGACACGCCAAAAGGCATGATAGAAGCACCTCGCGCGGGCAAAGACGCGATAGATCACCAGAACGGCGACACAATAAAAGATACGACCACAGTATCTCCCGCAACCCCGCTCACACGGAAGATGACCGACGACACCGAGAAACCAAGCGCACGAGGAACGACCACACGATAATGGGAGCTACCCCCTTCACAGAAAGGATCTTAAAAGCAAAACTCCCCAAAGGTTTCGATAAACCCACCGATATGAAGTATGACGGAACCAAGGATCCCCAGGAACATCTAACGGCCTTCGAGGCCAGAATGAACCTAGAAGGAGCAGCTGACGCAGTCCGATGCAGAGCTTTCCCGGTAACCCTATCGGGGCCAGCAATCAAATGGTTCAACACCCTCCCAAACGGATCTATAACCAGCTTCCACGACATCTCGCGAAAGTTCATGGCCCAATTTACAACTAGAATCACTAAAGCCAAACACCCCATCAGTCTACTAGGGGTCACGCAGAAACAAGACGAATCCACAAGGAAATACCTTGACCGCTTCAATGATGAATGCCTAACGGTCGACGGACTCACGGATTCCGTCGCAAGCCTCTATCTAACCAACGGGCTCATGAACGAAGATTTTCGCAAACACCTTACCACCAAACCAGTATGGACCATGCACGAGATCCAGAACGTCGCCAGAGATTACATCAATGACAAGGAAGTCAGCTAGGTCGTCGCCGCCAATAAACAACAACACGGCAACGCCCAACACGGCAATTCGGCGTCCCGGCATAACCCACCACCCAGAGAAAATCAGAGGGACCACCTCAAGCCGACAAATGCAAACCGACCGCCCAGAATCGGCAAGTTCTCTAATTACACACCCCTAACAGCTCCAATTACCGAGATATACCACCAAATAGCGGACCGAGGTGTCATCCCAAAAGCCCGACAACTCAAAGAAAGAATGGGCGGCAGCAAAACCTTTTATTGCGACTACCACCGAGGTTACGGGCACAGGACACAAGACTGCTTTGACCTCAAGGACTCCCTCGAACAAGCCATAAGGGACGGCAAACTCCCAGAGTTTGCCAAAATCATCAGAAAACCAAAACGCGCGGAAAAAGACAGGTCGCCAGAAAGAGAAAGGCACAACCCGAGAATGCAAAAACAACCCCCCGAGAAAGTCCAGAAGACGACCCAACCATAATAGTAAACGTTATCACAGGCAAGGACGTGTCAGGCAAATCGAAAACAACACTGAAAAAGGACCTCAAAGTTCTGGCCGTCAGAGACTAAGCTACAACCACCACCACCGGCAAAACGATAACTTTTCTACCCGAGGACTGCCAGCACGACACCTCGGCTGAAGACGCACCTTTCGTCATCTCGGCAAGAATCGGAACAGGACTAGTCCGGAGAATACTGGTGGACACTGGCGCAGACTCCAACATCCTTTTCCGAGGAGCCTTCGACAAGCTTGGGCTCCGCAACGAAAATCTCCAAACACACCGCAACGGCGTCACGGGACTCGGGGACAACTTTCTCAAACCGGAAGGTTCCATCACCCTCCCCCTCACCATAGGAACAGGTAACCAAAGGATGACAATTCTATCTGAATTCGTGGTCCTAAAAGACTTCATCGCTTACAACATCATCCTCGGGAGAAAAACAATCAATGACTTCTCAGCCATCATCTTTACCAAATACCTCTTTATGAAATTCATAACGGAAGACGGCTCTATCGGGACTATCCACGGAGACCGGGAAGTCGCGGCAGAATGCGACAACACCAGCCTGGCTTTACGGAAAAATTCTCGCGACGCGGCTGGCATATTCCTAGCCGACCTGGACGCCCAACAAGACGGCTAACCTAGGCCAGAACCGGAAGCCGAAATAGAAAAACTACAAGTAGGGCAAACCAAAGACGAATACACCTTCATCAACAGGAACCTCCCATACGACCTCAAAGAAGACCTTTCCCAATTTTTGAAACAAAACAGAGACTTGTTCGCTTTCACGCCAGCCGACATGCCTGGGATAGACCCCAATCTAATGTCCCACTGGCTAGCCGTAGACCCCAAAGCCAAACTCGTGGCACAAAGGAGACGGAAAATGTCGTCAGACCGAGCGGCCGAGGTCAAATGACAAGTACAAGCCCTACTCAAGGC
>NC_029785.2:39026537-39032860 GCF_000816755.2 Arachis ipaensis | reverse complement strand
CACGACGTGGTTAGCAAACGTCGTACTGGTAAAAAAGTCCAACGGGAAGTGGCGAATGTGCGTCGACTACACGGACCTCAACAAAGCCTGTCCAAAAGACACCTTTTCCCTGCCAAACATCGACGGACTGGTAGACGCTGCATCCGGACATCGGTACCTCAGCTTCATGGATGCATACTCCGGCTATAATCAAATACCCATGCATCGATCTGACGAGGAAAAAATAGCATTCATCACCCCTGATGGAACGTACTGCTACACAGTCATGCCCTTCGACTTGAAGAACGCCGGAGCCAGCTACCAACGGCTCGTTAACAAAATATTCCAGAACCTATCCGGAATAAAACTAGAAGTCTACATAGACGACATGCTCGCCAAGACCGACTCTGGCGAACAACTCATCAGCGACCTCAAGGTCATCATGGACACCCAACGAAAGCATCAAATGCGACTCAACCCGACAAAATGCACCTTCAGAATGGAGGCAGGGAAGTTTCTCGGCTTTATGATCACACACCGCGGAGTTGAAGCCAACCCAGAGAAATGTCACGCCGTCCTTGAGATGACAAGCCCAAAAAACATAAACGACATCCAAAATCTCACCGGCCGACTAACAGCGCTATCCCGCTTTCTCGGAGCATCGGCTCAAAAGGCAATCCCCTTCTTCAGACTGATGAAAAAAGGAGCCCCCTTCAAATGGGAAGCAGAATGCGAAGAAGCATTCCAACATTTCAAGAAAGTCCTAGCGGAACCACCAGTCCTTGCCAAACCCCAAACAGGGGAGACTCTCTACTTATACCTCTCCATAACGGAAGAAGCACTCGCGGCAGCACTCATTCGCAAAAATGAGAAGAAAGAACAAAAACTCATATACTTCATAAGCAAAGTCCTACAAGACACGGAAACTCGCTACTCAGGCCTGGAAAAGCTATCCTTCGCCCTCCTCACGGCCTCCCGACGTCTGCGGCAATATTTTCAGGCCCACCCCGTGACAGTTCGAACCGACCAAGCAGTTAAACAAGCACTACAAAAACCCGATCTAGCGGGCAGAATGCTAGCATGGTCCATCGAACTTCCCAGTTCGATATCAAGTTCGAACCCCGATACGCAATCAAAGCACATGCCATGACCGACTTCATCGCCGAGATGACGCCGGGAAACTCCACCCCCGAATCATGGAAACTACACGTTGACGGCTCATCGAACGTCACTTCTGGAGGTGCCGGAGTCATTCTCGAAAGTCAAAACAGAGTCGTGATCAAACAGTCAGTACGATACGAATTCCCAGTCTCAAATAACCAGACAGAATATGAGGTCCTCCTTGCAGGCTTAGCCCTAGCCAAGGAAGTCAGAGCAAAGGTCCTGGAAATAAATACGGATTCGCAAGTAGTTAGTTCCCAAATTAACGAAGACTACCAAACACGAGATCCCCTGCTACAACAATACCTTGTCGAGGTTAACAAACTAAAGGAAGAATTCAATCACGTAACCATACGGCACGTCCCCAGGGAACATAATGACAGGGCTGACCTTCTCTCTAAACTAGCCAGCACTAAACCAGGGCACGACAACAAATCGCTAATTCAGGAAGTCGTCAAATCATCGTCCATATCCACGACGGATAACGCCTATCTGACACTCTCCCACTGAGGATCATGGACCTACCCCATCCTACAATATCTCCTCAAAGGAACATTGCCCGAAGACCCCAAAGAGGAAAAATGGACAAAAAGGGAAGCCGCCAACTACACAGTCGCCGCAGGACAACTATACAAACGCGGATTCTCGCAACCCCTGCTCAAATGCGTCAAACCCGGGGACACGGAGTACATACTCCACGAAATCCATGAAGGTTGTTGCGGCCACCACGTCGGAGGTAAAACCCTTGCCCAAAAAGTCATCCGGGCCGGCTACTTCTGGCCCACGGTCATCCGGGACTCCGTGCAGCTAGTAAAAAATTGCGACAAATGCCAAAGGCACACCAATATCCATCAAGCTGCCCCACACCAGCTCAGCATCATATCGGCAGAGCGGCCATTCGGCACATAGGGGATCGACCTTGTCGGACCTTTTCCCACGGCACCCGGCCAACTCCGATACCTCATCGTCGCCATAGACTACTACACTAAGTGGATCGAGGCCGAGCCCCTGGCCTCTATCACGGTAACCCAATGTCAAAAATTCCTCTGGCGATAGATCATCACCCGATTCGGGATCTCTGAGATCATCATCTTGGACAACAGAACCCAATTCGCTGACAAAAAATTCAGAGAATTCCTAAAAGGACTACGCATATCCCACCGTTTTAGCTCGGTAGAACACCCCCAAACAAACGGACAGGTGGAATCCATAAACAAAATAATCGTCAAAGGACTCAAAAAAGCGGCTCGACGAAGCCAAAGGACTATGGGTGGACGAACTCGGATCGGTCTTATGGTCGTACCGAACGACCCCCCAGACAGCCACCGGGGAAACCCCCTTCCGATTAACATACGGTACGGAGGCTGTTATCCCAGTGGAAATAGGAGACCCCAGTCCACGGAGAACGATCGAGGGTAATGACGAAGAAGCAGAACGAGACCCCACTGACGAAGTAAGAAGCATAGCCCATCTCAAAGAGCTAGCCCTAAAACAGAGAATCAGCCTAAGATACAACAACGGGGTCATCCGGCGAGAATTCACAACTAACAACCTCGTCCTACGACGAAACGACATCGGTGCCCTAACCCCAGGAGAGGGGAAACTCACCCCCAACTGGGAAGGACCATACAGAATCAAGGCTGCAATCGGAAAGGGAGCATACAAGCTCGAACGACTCAACGGCGACGAAGTCTCGAGGACATGGAAAGCCGCCAACTTACGACGATACTATACTTAGACCGACCTCCCTAGGTCACCCCCTTTTTTTATTATTTTTATGTCTTTTCTTTACTTATCTTCCCCTCCTCTTTCCCGCCATAGATGGAGGGTTTTAACGAGACCCAACCATCAATAAAATTCCATTAAGCTATTTCTATCTTCTTTTTCCTTTTTAAGTGTCCCAAATATGGAACAAAAACACGGCCAAAACTGGGGGACCGATCACCCCCCAGGCCCGAAATACGGATATCCACGAAAAATCGACCTCACAACGGTCCAAACAAAGGGAACAAATAAAAAATAGAACAGCTTAAAACAGAATATAAAAAGAGGCCCAAACGGCCCAAAAGTCATTAAAACGAAGTCCAAAACTACGAATTCACGGTTACACGGCCCACGGCCAACCAAATATCCAAAACAAAGACTAAGTTCAAAGCAAATTCAAATTACAAGATATAAAACTACTCAAGGTCAACAATTCGGCCATCATGGACGGTCTTGAAAGCCCCCATCACAAACACGTTCACACCCGGAGCCAACACCAAAGCCTGAGCCCTCACCGTCTCCTCGGTGGCAACGATCGCACCCTTAGCATCGGCCAACAACTCCGTCTTCTCCTTCTTCAGGGCAGCAACTTCGGCCTTCAAAACTTCCAGCTCGCCAAGAAGCATGGCAGCCCGAGAACCCGCGTCGGAAGCCCGTTGCCGCTCCGTGCCCAGTTGGGAAAGAAGCGAAGTCTCGACCTCGGAAAGACGGAGGATCTCCGCCCCAGCTTCCTCGGAAGACTTCACTGCCTTGTCCCTCGCAACCTCGGTAGCCTCGAGCTGCTCTTTTAACTTGGCCACCTCAGCTTGCGAATGACGGAGTTTCTTGTCCAACAAATTGACCTGAGCCATCACGGGCTCGGCCTTCCGAACAACAACAGCAGATCGGAGGAGGGCACGATACACCGACTTAGCCTGGAACGAAACATCACAATCATCAAAGAACGGCTCTGTGCCAGGAATCAAGTGCTAATCTATGAACCCCGAAGCATCAAAACATCGATCCATCACATTGGGCACAGCACCCTCCTCCTCAAAAGTCTCGCTGCTAGGTACCTCAGGCCTCTTTCTCTTCCGAGAAGCCTCGGCGGCCGTGACCACGATGACTTCAGGCGAGTTCACGGGACCAGGCAAAGCCCGAGTGTCGGCCCTCACCCCCGACGAAACCACCTCCTGAGAAACAGCCTGAGAATCCACAGCGGGATTAGAGACAGGGGTAGCAGGAGACGACGATCCCTCCTCCCGACCCATCGCTGCCTTCAGCCGTGCCAGAGAAGTCAAACCGCCAGCCATCTCAACTGAAAGAAACCAAAGAAAAATCAAGTTACAAAATCGGGAGAACAAGCATGAAAACCAAGAAAGAGACAGCCACACACCAATATACGTCCGACAAGCCTCAGGATCCCCCATGACGTCTCGAGGATTTAAGGGGCGCTCGCCAAACAAATTCCACAAGACACTAGCAATGTCCTTATCCTCAGGAGACAAACCATCATAAGTAACCTTAGTCAAAACCGACGGCCCGGCACCGAAATTCCAATAGGTCAGAAACCGGCGCTTGCCCTCTAGCGTCAGCCAAAATAGATGATGCCCCTGGACAGGGCGCACTTTAAAATATTCTCTCTTGAAACCATGAAAAGAATCCTCAAACAAACCAAAAATACGGCGATGAGGTTGAGCCTGGAACGACATATACCCTTTCTTATGCTTCCCCTCCTTAGTCGGAAGAGTGCATAAGAAAAGAAAGAGAAACACAGGAACAGAGGCCGGAAGATCGAGATACTGACACACCAGCTCAAAAGACCGGACGGCGGCCCAGCTATTCAGATGGAGCTGAGACGGCACCACGGAACACCGACTCAACAAGTCCTAAACAAACGACGAAAAAGGAAATCGCACGCCAAGCCGAGCGAACATCGACTCATAAATCCACATCCAGTCCGGCATAGTGGGCGAATCGAGATTCAAATAGCAAACACGCTCATCGGCATCCGGGAGGGCAAGCTCGTATTGCCGCTCCGTGTCGCCGCCGCCACAAATCACCCCCTGATCATGGAGCCTCTGAAGATCGGCCTCCGTCATCCGCGATGGAACGCCCCACACATCGCTAGTCACCCAAGTGTAGCGAGTGGGGACGCCCCTAGAAGGGGCTATCGGAGTACCCACACCCTCACTCCTCCGCCGGTGCATACCTAAAACAGGGAGGAGCACCACCATCATCCTACTAACCCTATGCAGAAGCAAGGAAGACAAAAACCTACTACCCACTATCGAATCAACACGGCGGTGCTCAGCCCCTTCAAACACGAAAACCACCACCCAAAAAACACGGATGCAGCATGAAAGGAAAAATGGATGGCAAATACAGAACAACAGATATACCACAAAAACAAAAACAAGAAAGAGCGAAGCATGCCAACCTGGTAATGCAGAAAAAGAGCCTGAAAAAAGCTTGAGAAGCAGAAGCAGCAGCTCGAAGAAACACCAAAGAGCACCATAGAGAGAAGGAGAAATTTTTTAGAAGAGAGAACGAAAAGAAAATGAAATGAACGAGGGAAGTGAAGTGGAAAGCCAAAACGGTTTCAAAAGGGAGCAGAAAGACGCAAATAGCCCTGAGCGATAAAATGACGCACAGGGGCAATTCCGGAAAAACACCCAAAAACGTCCCCTCACAATAAATGCCCCCTTGGAAAAAGAAACCAATAAAGTATGCCTCGAAAAATGCAACAGGCACATTGGATACAGAAGAGTCGCGTAAAACAGCCAAGCGAAACTTCGCCACGACCTTAAAAATTGGGCCGACACGCCGACCTCCCCCCAAGAGAATCAAATCGACCTAACTCGCGGTCGAAGTTACATCTTCCAGCAACAAACCAACCTGGCTCACGGTCGAAACCACATCTCCCAGCGACAGACCGACCTCACTCGCTCTCCCGCTGTGGGAGCAATTGTTACGGATCCGGCCCACGGATCCTGGACCCGAGATCGAACCCGAACCCGGCTTCCCGGGTCCGCCCCATCTTGCTCTTCTAGAAAGCCCAAAACTGGCCCTCTAGAACTCCCAATCGACTTTCGAATTCGAACGTCTTCCTTATCTTAGCCAAACAAGATAAGATAAGATAGCCACCATCACCTATAAATAGAGGACCTAAGTCCCTCCAGGTATTCATTCATTCCTCACACCTTATACCTCTTAGATCCATTCTGACTTGAGCGTCGGAGTGTCTTTGCAGGTACCTCCCCCCCGTCGCTCCAGTCAAATAATCTGGCATCCACCTCGACCCGTAAGTTTCTGATCCATCTCTCAACCCGTACCGGAGACCTCCAGTACAATTATAAACTATAATAATAAAAGATAAATAAATTTATAAAATTAAACAAAAATAATAGTAATAATGTGCATAAAATACAAAAGTACAT
>NC_029785.2:39008740-39026339 GCF_000816755.2 Arachis ipaensis | reverse complement strand
GTGCATAAAATACAAAAGTAAATTACAATATATAAATATAAATATAATACTAATTTAATTGCAGAAGTATTAAGATTTGATCTACTCTCAAAATATGGATGGTACCCATCATTATCTTTATGTATTTCATTAGGTAATACTCCAGAGGAGGGTGTCCATGAATATTTTCTAGTAGCTACAACACCTTTGAACACAATGCAATTAATTTATGGGCATATAAAAGTCCTTTATGCCTCCATTTTTCATATTCTGAATTTTTTCTGCATATATAAAATTTATTAAGACAATGCAGACACCATTAATTAAAACCTTGAATTATTTTCTTATATTACATACCAATATCTTTTTCAGATCTGCTACATATACAAGTTTTTTTGGCTTACAAGTGATACAAGTTGGGCTAAGCCTAAAAAAAAGCACGCTCACCCATACGAGCGTGTTAACATGCGCATTACTCAACGGTTTCCATAGCGCGCTCAAGGGTCACTGATAAACCCATATTTTATGATATATTATGTGCCTAATTTAAGTGATTTATTTAATCCTTCACTCACTTATTCATATTAATTGCATGGTTTTACTTTCCCTTCCTTATTATGTGATGTATGTGAAAAACATGTTTCCTATGCTTTAAAAGTAATAATTTTAATTACCCTTTATTACCATTCGATGCCGTGATTCGTGTGTTGAGTAGTTTCAGATCTTCTAAGGCATGAATGACTTAAAGGATGAAAAGAAAACATACAAAATTGGAAGGAAAGCATAAAACAGAGTTTTTGAAGAAACAGGCAGCGACGCGATCGCATGGACGACGCGACCGCGTGCCAGCGGAAAATGGTAGTGACGCGACCGCGCGCCTTGAGCGAAACGCATATGATGCGGACACATGACTGACGCGACCGCGTGACGCACGCAGCCGCGTGATAGAGGCTACGCACTAGAAATTACAGAAAACGCTCCCAGCGATTTCTGAAGCCCTTTTTGGCCCAAATCTAAGTCCAGAAGGCACAGACCAGAGGTTATGAAGTGGGAGAATGAATCCATTCAAAGAGAGTCTCCAATTAGTTAGTATTCATGATTTAGATGTATTTTTGAGGGAGAGGTTCTCTCTCCTCTCTCTTTTAGGATTTAGATTTAGGATTTTATTCGCTTTCAGGATTATCTCTTCCTATCAGGTTCAACATTCCTTTTTATTTATCTTTTCAATTTAATTTATGAATTCTTCTATATTACAAATTACTCTTTTGAATTAATGTTAATTGAGGTATTTCAGTTTACAATTGTTTCTTTTATTTATATCACTGTTACTTTCCATCTGAAGACATTTTTATTCCGGTAGATTTACTTTTCCCTTTTGGTCTTGGTTAAGAAATCAGTAACTCAGGAGTTATCAAACTCAAACATGATTGATAATTGTTATCTTTGCTAATTGAATTGAACTTCAATAATCCCAATCTTTCCTTAGGGATTAACTAGGATTTGAGGATCTAACTAATTAGTCACTTGACTTTTCTTCACTTTAAGTAAAGACTAATTCAGTGGAATTAAGATTCAACTTTCATCATCATTGATAAGGGTAACTAGGATAGGACTTCTAATTTCTCATACCTTGCCAAAAGTTTATTTTACAGTTATTTATTTACTTTACAGTCTTTCACTTATTTTAATTACAATTTAAATTACTTGTTCCTCATCTTCACAACCCCAATTTACAATCTTCATAACCAATAATAAGAACATACTTCCCTACAGTTCCTTGAGAAGACGACCCAAGGTTTGAATACTTCGGTTATCAATTTATTTAGGGATTTGTTACTTGTGACAACCAAAATGTTTGTACGAAGGGATTTCTGTTGGTTTAGAAATTATATCTACAACGCGACTATTCTTATAAATTCTTTACTAGCAAAAATCCTAACATCAAAAAATGGCGCCGTTGCCGGGGAACTGCAATTGTGTGCCTTATTATGATTATTGTAAATATTTTTCTTTTACTTGTTTATTTGTCTTTATTTTCCTTTTTTACTTCCATTAGCTACTATGAATTCCCACCCCTCTCGCTTCGAGTTTGGTTCTAGTATTGTTGAAAGGAGTGAAAGTTATAACAGGAACATGCATCAAGGTCAGAGCAATCAAAGATGGATGGAGCCAAGAGGATCTGATCAACCCTTTAGGCAACAACACCCTCCAAGATATCATGGACAAAGACCATTCCACAATGCATACCAAGCAAATAGACATGGTGGACAACCTTGTAGTTACCAACAAGTCCCACCCTGTGCTTATAGGCCATCCTCTCAACATAACTTCGAACCACCACACTCACAAGCTTCTTTTCACTATTCGCCACCATACGATCCTCATTTACCCTGATTCCAATGCAATTACTCCCAAACACCACCACTTCCCAATGTACCGCGTCCAAATCCAGCACCCCGAGAATCAGAGGTTCGCCTCAAGGAAACAGTAGATCAACTTCAAATAACCATTCATCAACTGGAGCAAGCAATAAGTCAATTATCTTCTAGACGTTCGAATATTCAAGGACCTCCTATAACTCCGTGTGGACAATCTAATGATGAGTGTAGCATGAGGGAGATACTAGAAACTCCAGTGGACAGAACAGAGCATGATTTCGTACTGGAACAAGTAGAGGAAGCTGTCATTACAAAAGAAGAAGAGTTGGTTGAAGACCTAGGAGACGCTGAGCCTCCATGGGAATCCAGAGTTGTGGAGAATTCTGTCTAGGACGTTACAATTAAAGCTAAGGAGGATAGTACACAGCCCCCAAGGCAAGTCTTTGATGAAGAACTGGACAGAATAATCCAAGAAGCAAGTTTCCTTGATGATGATGATCTCAAGTCAAGTTCTCCCAGTAGTGAACTTGCATCAACAAGTGAATTCTCTGAGATCGAAGAATCTTCCCCAAGTGAATACGAAGACGATGCGGAGGTAGATTTCTCTCAACCTCCCGTTTAAGACTTAAGTGACGAGGAAGACATAGAAGGCTTTGATCAGGACATGGATGCAATTGAAGAAGTCTACAAGGAAGTGAAGAAATTCACAAAAGAGCACAAGGGAGTAGAACTCACAGAACCACTGGAAACACCTATCCCAAGGCCATTACCACCTAATATAAGCTTCAAGTGGGTACAATCCTTAACCTTTAGCTTTATTTTTCCACTTGAATATGGTTTGCTTGAAACAGATAGCCAGCTTAGAGCTCTCTGCGGCTTTAAGAGTAAGAGGAAAATGGCTCGTGCTCAGAGCTGGTGCACAAGGTTCAATAAGGTTCCACGCTTCAACTTGAAGTGTGCGGATTGGCATCATGATCTATCGAATGGATCTCGGAAAACGTTTGGTCACCTTGGTAAAAATATACTTTCTAAACCGCCCGGATGGAAAAATATAGATCAAGACGAAGGCAGATTTAAAAGCAAGGTTTGGGATCCTGGAATCTATTCTGACATTCGTCACCCCGGGAGCCTGAGAATATGTTTGAAGCTGCTCAGAAGCTTTACATGCCTAGTTTGGGACCCCGGAGGCTATTGGCATTCCAAGCATTGGTGGAGATTTCTGGACGAATTTAAGCGCAAGCCGCCATAACAGGAAGCTCATCCAATGTCCAACTTAAGGACTTTAACTAAAAGTGTTAGGTGGGAGACAACCCACCATGGTATAGTCGTTTCTTTTTCAGTTTTATTTCGTGTTATTTATTTTTATTTTTATTTCCTTTTTCAATTGAACTTGAATATTATTTATTCGCATTGCATACTGCATACTTGCATACCTGCATAAAAAAAAGGGTGCGCGACACGACTGCATCACTCATGCGATCGCGTCACTTACGAAAAACACTACCCACGCGTCCGCGTCATTCACACGGCTGCGTGATCTGGAGATCGGCGTAAATCCCCAACGTCCAGAGAGTTAGGCTGGAATCGTGCAGCCATTGTGCGTTTCACATAAAACGACCCACGCGATCGCGTCCCTGACACGATCGCGTCGCATGGATTGCACCACCACCCCAGAGGAGATAGAGAGTTGCGCTGAAACGACGCTGGAATTGTGCGTTTAGCACAATCTCCAGCGACGCAGTCGCATGCCTCACGCGACCGCGTCATTCATAATTTACTCATTCCATCCGATCGCATCACCCACGCGATCGCGTCGACCCTCATTTCACCCGGGCCACGCGACCGCGTCCCCTACGCGATCGCGTGGATTCAAATTTAAACCCCCCAGATCACGCGAACCCTATTCTTGCGCCACCCCCTGAACCCACAAACCCTTTCTTTTCCCCTCCTCCAAACCCCAGCCACCACCGCACCACCACCCAACCACCTCTCTGCCCCACTTTCTTTCCTTCGCCTTCCAGGTTCCGCTTATCGTCACCCTTCTTTCCATTCATCGTTAATTTTCTATTTTTCTGTTTATGTTCATCATTAGGCTAGTTAGATATGCATGTTGTAGTGGATTCTAGGTTGTTAAGTAGCCTAGGATGTGGTTAGTAGATTTAGGCCTGATTAATTTCGCTGTTCTTGCTACCTGTTTTATTCAATTCGCAATTCTGCTGCTGCTGTGATGTTGTTACTGTTCATATGCTGTAATTTCTTGTTTCATGCTGCTCTTTACACTACTTTACATGTTTTTATTCCTTATATGTAATTGCAGCTATATTTTCATTCATATGAACTATTCTAATGGCTATTTATTTTCCGGAAAAATCCAATTTTAGCCGGAATGCTGCCCAAATTTCTGTAAACTGTTTTGATTTTCATTCATGTTTTGGTTTTGGCATTTTTAACTCTGCTTTCCCCTGCTTTTACCAAACCAATTCATGAATGCCAGGGCAAGCTTTCTTATTCTTTTTTATTTCCTGGTTCTTAATCTGCATTTTTTATGTTTAGATTCTAATTTTTGCTATTTCTATATCTATTTGAATCATCATCAACCTAATTTCCTTGTTCGGATATGAGTTACCTATAGCTTCTAATTGTGAATGCTTGTTACTTGGAATATGATCATTATGCCACTTACTTTAACCCACTTTTTACTAACTCACTAATTTTAACATCCTAAACTCTTTTTCAATTCTAACCAAACCTAACTTTCAAAACATCTCTTCTGGTTTTTCACTTTCTTTTAACATTCTAACCAATGCATGGTGATATTTTTCTAATTAACTTGAATGGAAGTACATTTTGGATTGTGACATTTTTCTTCTCAGTATTCTAACTCTTATACAATCCTTAATGCAAATTTACTTAACTCAATTTCCTCTTCTATTGCTCCTTTGCCACTTTGTGTTTCTTTTGATTATTTGCCTATTTGTTTTCCTGTTTTTTTATATCCTGGTTTTCTATTTTTCAGGATGTTAGACACCTAGAGAAAAGGAAAAGGAAAGGCTACCACTGGCAAACGAAAAAGAGAAGAATCCTCTATGTCCATCCTAGACCTCATGCATGATGACTCCTGGCGGGAGAAACACTTTACCCCACAGAAGAAGGCTGACCAACTACTCCCTACTACTGATCCCATTAAATTTGCAAACCGATATTGCGAGCTGAAGTATCTGGTGTTTGCAAACTCCAGGAACCTGTACCTGGAGAAGACTCTGAAGATCCCAGAAGAACTCCAGCAATATACCTCTGATCAGATCAAACAAAGAGGCTGGTTCTTCCTGGAGAGAAACCTGACTGAGGTCAATACATCTTGGGTAAGGGAATTCTACTGCAATTACTTCAAAACTTCCATAGATGCAGTGAACCTTAGAGGGAAGCAGATTCTGGTCACTGAAGAGGCCATAGAGGATGTTCTGAAGCTTCTGCCTAAATCTGATCAGCTGGATGGTTATCAAAAAGTTGAGGAGGATATGCGCTTCATGAAGTTTGATTGGGATGCAGTCAAGGCCAGGATAGTAGGGGTGTTCAAAATCGATCCGGACCGAACTAAACCGCAGAACCGAACCAAAGAAACCAAAAACCAAATTAACCAAAAACCGAACAAACCGAAAAAAATAATGTTTTGCTGTTTTTTTGCAGTTCGGTTCGGTTTTCGGTTCTTGCCACTAAAACCCTAACTAAACAAAACCGAACCGGTTCTTTCCAAAACCCTAAAAATTAAAAAACTACCTAGCCGGCTGTGCAGTCCCTCCCCAAAATCCCCAAATTCCTAACCCCCAAATCCCAGATCGGAGCTAGCCGCCTGAGCCACCAGCCCACCACATCTCGCCCTCTGGGTAGCACACCCACTTACCCAGACCCAGCCACGGAGCCAGTCTGAGCTACCCAGTCACCCACTGAACCAAAAGCCACAGGGGACCCCTAGCAGACAGCACCAATCTCGCCACCTCCGACCTCGCCAGTCGCCACCTCCGACCTCGCCGCCTCCACCTAGCAGCGTTTCTAGGTTCTGTAGGGTCATCCACGATCAAGACAGCACCGATCTCGCCACCTCCGACCTTGCCAGTCGCCACCTCCGACCTCGCCAGTCGCCACCTCTGACCTCGCCGCCTCCACCTAGCAATGTTTCTGGGTTCTGTAGGGTCACCCACGATCAAGACACTGAGACTGTGAGACAGCCCCTCCTAGTGTCCCACCCAGCCACCGATTCAAGTGCATATGGAGCCCGAGCCATCTATTCAGGTAAACTTTACTAATGTTTTATTGGTTATTGATTTGAACTTCAGTTGCTGCTTGCTGGTTTCTGTCCCCCAAATGTTTTGCTTGCTGATTTACTGGTTTAGGGTTTTGTTCAGTTTATTGCTTGTTTATTGATTTAAACTTCAGTTGCTGGTTACTATCCATGATTTAATTTTCAGATTATTAGGTTTTGTTCAGTTTATTGATTTAAACTTCTCACCGGGATCTCATCGGAAAATTCCTAGCGAAAAAAAAAAAACACTTCCCACCACCATTGCTATTGCTGTTTCAAGCAGAATTTGCTAACAAACACTACGTTTCGTGTTTCCTTTCTCTCTAATTGAGTTCAACACAATGCCATTGAAAACTCTTGAGAGTTAGTCTCAATCTCCAATCCTCCATGCTTATGCAGTTGCATTGCTCCTTCACTGCAACTAATGAAAGCTACATTGCCAACATAGCTTAGTGTTTCACGAGCACTGAAAATTTCATCTAGTGTTTTTATGGTTCCAAGGTGTTACCTGCATATGTGAATTTTATGAAATGATAGGAGGTCAAAGATTTTTTTTAATTAGCATTTATTTTTTCTATGTTGTAAGATCCAAACTTTCCTCAGTATTGGTTTTGGTGTTTATTCTGGGAATTTATTGTGCATCACTAAGTCCAAGGAGATTATCAGGTTTTGTTCAGTATTACTTGTTTAGTCTTGTTTTGTTTATTGCTGGTTATTGCTTGTTTATTGCTTGTTTATTGATAGCTTATTGCTTGTTTATTGCTTGTTTATTGGTTTTTTATTGCTGGTTTTGTTTATTGCTTGTTTATTGATAGCTTATTGCTTGTTTATTGGTTTTTTATTACTGGCTTTGTTTATTGCTTGTTTAGATTATTAGGTTTTGTTCAGCTTTATTTATTGCTGGTTTATGTACTTGATTTATTGTTTTGTTTATTGCTGGTTTATTGATAGCTTATTGCTTGTTTATTGGTTTTTTACTGCTGGTTTTGTTTATTGTTTTGTTTAATGCTGGTTTCTGTCCTTGATTTATTGTATTTGTTTATGTAGTTTAACGTCAGTTCAAGTGAGAATTTGGGCGACACTGAATTGCCTCTCGTTCCTATTCTGAATGAATCAACAAGCATCAGATCTCCGACTGCATTGCCTCCTGTGCCAGCTCCTCATCGAAACACAAGGAAGCTTGCTAGTAGAGGCCGAGGGAAAAGGCGGGCTGTTGAAGAAGCTCCCGTTGATGACTCTGCTGAAACTGAGACCGATGAAGGTAAGAGAAAACCTTGTAGACCTAGGTCTTGGACATGGGATCACTTTACTAAAGATGAAACTAGTAATCCACAGTATCCTAGAGCTAAATGTAATTGGTGTGGGGCTAGTTATGCATGTGATACACATAAAAATGGCACTAGTAACATGAAAAATCACTTGTTGTCGCAATGAAAAAAATTTCCGAAGAAGGCATTAGATCCTACCCAAAAGATTCTTTGTTTTCAAGATGTGGTAAAAGATGATAGGAAAGGGATAGGTAGTTCACTTTCTACCGTGTCATTTGATGTTGATCGTTGTAGACAAGCGCTTGCTAGAATGATTATTGTGGATGAATTGCCTTTTCGCATGTTGAGGGGGAGGGTTTTCGTTATTATACGAGTTGTTTGCAACCCAAGTTTCCAATTCCTGGAAGGCTCATAGTTGCTAGGGATTGTTGGAAGCTTTATTTGAATGAAAAAGTTAAGTTGAAGTCTGTTTTCTCTCAACCAAATCAAAATGTTTGTTTGACAACTGATTGTTGGTCATCTATGCAAAACTTGAACTATCTTTGCCTTACTGCTCATTATATTGATGCTAATTGGAAATTGCAAAAAAGAATCATGAATTTTTGTGTTATCAAGAATCACAAGGGGAAACAATTGGTAGGAAGATTGAGAGATGTTTGTTGAGCTGGGGGATATTCCGGGTTTTTTCTATCACTGTTGATAATGCTAGTTCAAATGATGTTGCACTTTCTTACTTGAAAAATAGAATGGAGGATTGGAACTCACATCCATTAAGGGGAGAGTTTTTACATGTTAGATGTTGTGCTCATATTTTAAATCTTGTTGTGAATGATGGGTTGAGAGAAATGCATGAGTCAATTTTAAAGATTAGAAATGCAGTTCGGCATGTGCGTGCATCACCTAGTCGTACTGAGAGATTTAAAAGTATGATTAAGAAAGCTAGAATTCTGGAAAAAGGCACTGTCCATTTAGATGTTCCTACTAGGTGGAACTCTGCCTTTTTAATACTTGAAAGTGCTTTGAAGTTTCAAAAGGCATTTAAACGTTTGGGGGAGAGAGATTCTGAGTATGCTATGATAGCTGGTGGGATTCCTAGATCTGAGGATTGGGAGAATGCAAGGCATTTTGTGAAGTTTTTAAAAATATTTTACGAGGTTACTAACAAAGTTTCTGGTTCAACGTTTGTGACATCTTCTCAACACTTTAATGACTTTTGTAAAATATTGTCTACACTTAAGCATTGGATGGGAAGCTTGGATACGGTACTTTCAAGCATGGCTGAGAAAATGAAGTCCAAGTATGATAAGTATTGGGGAAATATAAAGAACACAAACATGATGATTTTCATTGCAGTTGTTCTTGATCCTAGGTATAAGCTTCAATTGCTTAAGTGGAGTTTTGAAAAGTTGTATGAAAAAGAAGATGCTGAATTCTTAACTTCAAAGGTGAAGGAGACGCTTTTCAGGGTGTTTGATAGCTACAGGCTGTTTGGTGGTAACTATCAAAGGTCTACTCGACAAGATCCTCCTGAAATTAGCACACAAGAGCTTGAGGCACATGAAACTTCTTTTGCTATGGAATTTGAGAAGAAAATGCAATTCAATGAGAGTGCTAACAAGAATGAGGTGGAGTTATATCTTATGGAGGCATTAGAGAAGAGTGGCGTGCAATTCGACATTCTAAATTGGTGAAAAGTGAATTCCACTAAATTTTCAATCCTTGGGCAGATTGCAAGAGACGTCTTAGCCATGCCAGTTTCCACAGTTGCTTCAGAATCGGCATTTAGTACTGGAGGAAGGGTGTTGAATAATTATAGGAGTTCTCTAACACCGATGACAGCTGAAGCGTTAATTTGTACCCAAAATTGGCTCCGAAACTCTCCAAAACTTGTCCTCAAGGAACTCATCGAGGAATTGGAGATGGTGGAATTAGGTATGGTTAAGTTTCTACTTATAATTTTCTTTATTTTAATCTAGTTTTTATTAATATATATTAATTGTTATGATTGTTTCTTGTTTTATATATTTTGTAGAAGTTGCACCCACTCGTGATCCCAATGAAGAAGATTCTGGTGTTGAGTCTGATTAAAGTACATCTTGTTAAGTTGTTATGGTAGGAATTGTTTTCCTTATATTATTATTATTATTATTATAATTACTATTGTTGTTGTTGTTCTTATTATGTAACTATTTTTTTTTAATTTCAGGTTAGTTTGCATTATGAAGTTTAGCTATTTTGTTGGAGAAGACACCATAACTTTGCTAATGACAATTTATTTTTATTTTCAGTTGTGTTTACTGTTGAACTATTAAACTTCTTTAATTGTCGTATTTGAATTCTGTTGTCGTTATATTTCATTAGATGAAGACTTTGTTAGCTATTGTGTACTTTGGTTTGTCGATTTCAATGTTATGACTTTGCATAATAGTATGGTAGAATTTTTTTTTTGAATGAAAAAACCGAACAAACCGAACCAAACCAAACCGATTTTAATTGGTTTGGTTTGGTTCGGATGACCTTGAAAAAAAAACCGAACCAAACCAAACCGCAGCTTAATTAAACGATCGGATCGGATGGCTTTTCCTTCAAAAACCGAACCAAACTGCACCGCGAACACCCCTACAGGATAGCCCTTGACGCGACTGTCCCATGGGTCATGGGTCAGAACACCACCATGCCTAAGGGAATCAAGCGGGAATACTTGAACGATGAGGCTCGGCTATGGCATCAGATCCTAAGCAACTTTATTATGCCGAGTACTCACGAGACGGAGCTACCTGCCGCTTGCAGAATGCAAGAAGATTATCCCTCACAGAAGGAACTTCTTGGCTTTGGGCTACAGACCTCCATTCCTCACTCCTACTAATGAGACAGCCACACCATCTGCCGGCCCCTCTTCCTCCACAGCTACCCCTGCTACCACCACTGCACCTCCACCTGCCTCAGAGCCGGTTTATCACCTAGTGCATCGCCTGTTTCGACAGCTAGACCAGAGCGCCGTAACCGGCGCCGATATGAGAGAGCTGAGCGTCGCAGCAAGCGACGCTATGAGCACCTGAAGCTGATGATACGATCTGCTGATATCCCCTCCGAGCCTGACACACCATCAGAGCCATCTGAGGAGGAGGCGGATGATCACGAGGCAGATACCCACCCCCAGAGAGAGGCTGAGCAGGCAGGCACAGAGTAGGCTACATCACAGCAAGAGGCCCCGCATCAGATTCAGGCTGCAGACCCGGAGGTTTCTATTCAGTCAGCACCTCCTCTGCAGTAGGCAGTTCCTCAGACCACCACCACAGAGACTCCAGCTACCCACCCTTCCAGTGATGACACCCCTTCACACACTGCTTGAGTGAGCATCAGGGACGATGCTTCATTTTAAGTGTGGGGAGGTCGCCATCTCTGGCGTATTTTTTTGGTGAACCACTACAGACTCTTTTTACTTTATTTTGCTACTTTTTATATATTTTTCTCTTTTATTTTTATTTTTATTTTCTCAGTACTTATACATTGCTATTTTCATGTATTTTGACTCTATTTCTGCATGTTGCACCTTAGTTCATATTTTAGCTATTTAGTTTAGTTGCAATTCTAACTTATTAGTTATAGAAATTGTGGATTGATTAGTATAGTTTACCCTTTTTTTAGCATAAGATAACTTAGTTTAATCTGAAAATATAAAAAGGAAGTAAACTAGAAACTTGGACATAATAGAAACAATTCACACACCTTGTATATATAGCATTATATGTTAGTTAGTTAACAACATTTCATCAAGGAGAAACACTAGAACTTTAAATCCACCTTAAGTTTTACATTGAGAATAATGGGAACTTTTAATTTTACTTGCATGACATACATAACTGATATATGATTTCTGAGTTAGAGAATATACAGCCTGTGGGTTTTGAGCTTAATTGTATGGTTACATTCAAACCATAATTTTTATTCCTGTATGTTCCACCCTTCTTATTTATTCTGGTGTTCTTTACTTTGTTTTAATCTATATGTCCGATTATAGAATAGAAATACATACCAAGAGAGTGATTGAGGCCATTGTTGATTTTAGCTCACTTATCCCAAATTAGCCTACCTTTTACATCACCCCTGTCAACCCCCTTGAGCCTTTAAAACCCCTCTTATTCTATAAACCACAATACTAGCCTTAAGCAGAAAAACAAAATAAAAATCCCAAGTTGAATCCTTGGTTAGCTTAAGATAGAAAGTGTGTAATTGTTTAAATGTGGGAAACCTATTGGAAACATGGATGATAAAAACAAAGGGTAGAAAGTTGAAAAGAATAAAATAATTCAAAATAAAAAAAATTTGGGAAGCATGCTCATGTGAAATCAAAATAATTGAATTACCATGTGCATCAATATATATATCAGTATTTAAATAAAGGGGATACAAAAGAATTCCCCACATGCAAAATAAAGCAATGCACATGGGACAAGATAAAAATTAAAATATGAGCATGTATCAAAAGTGGGAAAAATATGGGAAAATAGGTAAAGAAGCTCTGCTTTACTAAGTATGTATGTTAGGTGAGATCTTAGACTAATCAAGGATTCGCTTAATTAGCTCACTTAGCCTTATACATATACCTTTGCCTTTACCTTGGCCCCATTACAACCTTAATTAAACACCACATGATTTTTGGTATGTCTATATTCTATAATTGTTGATTGGTTAGATGAAGAACAAAGTTGTAGAAAGAAAGGATAAAAAGAGGAATAGAGTGATTAACCCAATAAACACTGAGTGACTAGAGAGTAAACACAAAATCCAGTGAGGGTTCAATAGCTCATTAACATATATCTCTGCTTGAATTATTAATTGTCTTGCAAGTTTATAAAATATTTTTCTTTCCCATCTCAATTGTAAAAGTTCTTTAGCATCATCTAAGGTTTGGCTATATATATGATTCCTTGAGAATGTGAATTATTTCAACTAAATGTAAGCTTTATATACAAGTGAATAAAAAAACAATTATAATTGCATGATGCATCTAGGTAGTTTCATTTAGAATAGATTGCATTGCATGAGATTCCACCACTTTAACCTTACCTTACTCTTTATCTTGGACTTAGCATGAGGACATGCTATTGTTTAAGTGTGGGGAGGTTGATAAACCCATAATTTATGATATATTATGTGCCTAATTTAAGTGATTTATTTAATCCTTCACTCACTTATTCATATTAATTGTATGGTTTTACTTTCCCTTCCTTATTATGTGATGTATGTGAAAAACATGTTTCCTATGCTTTAAAAGTAATAATTTTAATTACCCTTTATTACCATTCGATGCCGTGATTCGTGTGTTGAGTAGTTTCAGATCTTCTAAGGCAGGAATGACTTAAAGGATGAAAAGAAAATATACAAAATTGGAAGGAAAGCATAAAATGGAGTTTTTGAAGAAACAGGCAGCGACGCGATCGCATGGACGACACGACCGCGTGCCAGCGCAAAATGGCAGTGACGCGACCGCGCGCCTTGAGCAAAACGCATATGACGCGGATGCATGACTGACGCGACCGCGTGACAAGGAAAACTCCAATTGACACGACCGTGTGACCCACGCAGCCGCGTGACAGAGGCCACGCACCAGAAATTACAGAAAATGCTCCCAGCGATTTCTGAAGCTCTTTTTGGCCCAAATCCAAGTCCAGAAGGCACAGACCAGAGGTTATGAAGTGGGGGAATGAATCCATTCAAAGAGAGTCTCCAATTAGTTAGTATTCATGATTTAGATGTAGTTTTGAGGGAGAGGTTCTCTCTCCTCTCTCTTTTAGGATTTAGATTTAGGATTTTATTCGCTTTCAGGATTATCTCTTCCTATCAAGTTCAACATTCCTTTTTATTTATCTTTTCAATTTAATTTATGAATTCTTCTATATAACAAATTACTCTTTTGAATTAATGTTAATTGAGGTATTTCAGTTTACAATTGTTTCTTTTATTTATATCGTTGTTGCTTTCCATCTGAAGACATTTTTATTCCGGTAGATTTACTTTTCCCTTTTGGTCTTGGTTAGGAAATCAGTAACTCAGGAGTTATCAAACTCAAACATGATTGATAATTGTTATCTTTGCTAATTGAATTGAACTTCAATAATCCCAATCTTTCCTTAGGGATTAACTAGGATTTGAGGATCTAACTAATTAGTCACTTAACTTTTCTTCACTTTAAGTAAAGACTAACTGAGTGGAATTAAGATTCAACTTTTATCATCATTGATAAGGGTAACTAGGATAGGACTTCTAATTTCTCATACCTTGCCAAAAGTTTATTTTACAGTTATTTATTTACTTTATAGTCTTTCACTTATTTTAATTACAATTTAAATTACTTGTTCCTCATCTTCACAACCCCAATTTATAATCTTCGTAACCAATAATAAGAACATACTTCCCTGCAGTTCCTTAAGAAGATGACCCGAGGTTTGAATACTTCGGTTATCAATTTATTTAGGGGTTTGTTACTTGTGACAACCAAAACGTTTGTACGAAGGGATTTCTGTTGGTTTAGAAACTATATCTACAACGCGACTATTCTTATAAATTCTTTACTAGCAAAAATTCTAACGTCAGTCACTCAACATTATGAAAAAAGCTTCTTCTTCCTCGATCAAAACCACAAACATCAAGATTCAAAATACGTTTGAAAAATCTGAAGAAACTGTAAAAATCGTCGTCAGCACTCAAGGAAATCAACAAGAAAACTTCAAAATCTCCATAAAAAAACACCAAAAGATTATTCAAGGTACTGTTTCACTAATCTTCGAGGTTTTTCTCTTTCTCATTTTGAATGTGAAACACTGTATCGCCGTATTTCTGTTTATTGTAGATTCATTATGTGTTCATGGTTCAAAGTAGATATTACTATTCTCGTAAAACTGTTCAAGTCGGTGATAACTGTTTTACGTACTCTCTTGTGAATGGTTTAACGTATTTTTTCATCTATTTTTGTGCATGTTTGCATGTTAGGAAATGAGTTTGTATACATATATACTTTCGACCGTATTTCAAGTGAACTCATATTTGGGTGTATATGACTAGTATTTGAGTGTATATCAATCGAATTCGAGTGTGACTGGTGCTTCTAATATCATTTTATGCATGTTTAGTTGACTTAAATATCATTTTAAACTCATATAATACAAGTGTATGTGGCTGGTATTTGAGTATATATCACGCATATTCGAGTGTAACTGGTATTGTTGTGCTTGTGCTTGCGCTTGTAGTATCATTGTATGCATGTTTGGTTGACTTGTATATGATTTTGAACTCATATAATCTCGTGTAATCCAAAAAATAATAAATATGTATCTGACTAGTATTTGGGTGTATGTGGCTGGTATTTGGGTATATATCAATCGGATTCGAGTGTAACAGGTGATGTTTTTATCCATTAACAATAGTTTTATTCCTTACAGTAAAAATGGCAAGCAAGAATCCAGCTGAAAAAAATACAATGTAAGCACATATATCTCAGACCAAATCAGTTTTTCCTAGTATAAATATAGCTTATTTAAATAATTCTTGTTTGGTTTGTTTACAGCAAACCAAGGATTTGAGATGCTTCACAAGACTATTGCATGAAAAGTTAAAAAACATGAGCGAAGTAAAGAAGGCCATCGTCTGGAAATTGGGATTTGATGGTTTGATGCAAATCCCTCCCATGAATGTGCCACATAAACTCTTGAAGGAGTTGGCATATTCCTTTAATTTGAAAAAAAAATTAATTGGACACCCGGCACAGTGCATTGACCATCAAACCCAAAAAAAAAATAGGAGCTGCCTTTAGCCTGAATGCATCAGGTAACAGATTACACAAAACCTTTATACTTGCATTCTTTATAATATATTTTTTGTAATATATTCTTCTGATCTCATGTAATAAAAAAAATCAATAGAGGTGTATATAGCTGGTATTTGGGTATATTTCAAGTGATTTGGAGTATAATTGGTGATCTTTTTTGCTGCTTCTGTAGGGGACCTATTTCCCAAAAAAGTAAATTTTAAAGAGCTATCTGAGGAGAACAAAGAACTTTATAGAAGGTTCCACAGGAAAATATTGAAAAATCTGGCTGACGAGATGATGGATATTGGTGTTGACACAGATCAAGATCGCCTAATATTCAAGAAGATTTTCATCCTCTATATTCAAATGACGTTCTTGTTGCCGACTACCATAAACAAAGTATCTCCTATCCACATGCCTCTAATTTTTCGGCTGGCCAACATAAGAGAGTGGAACTGGGGTAGCCATGTCCTCGATTTCATCATCAAGGGCATAAGCCAGCGCCACTTGAAAAAGAAAAAATCCATCGATGGCTGCCTTTGTGCCTTGATGATTATATATTTTCATGAAACAAAATACAAAAACAAAAATGCAGATGTAATCCCTGGATCACCCTAGGTGATGCATTAGGATAGAGAGCTACTGGTTCAGAGGATCAAAGCTGAACATGACGGCCATATGGTAACTGAATAGAATACTTTCTTTAATTTGGGTGTATTTGATTTATATAGATGGTGTAAACTAATATTTTAACTGTTTCAGGGCATTGTCAAGAGGGAAGATCTGAAAAAGAAATTGAAGAAAATGAAAGAGAAAGAAAAGAAAGAAAAAAAAGAAAAAGACAAAAAGAAGAAGGAAAGTTCATCGGAGAGTGATATTGCTATTTCCCTGAGTATGAGTCTGAACAAGACTCAGAGGAAATAACAAAAATAAGAAAACAACCAAGTAGAACAACAAAAAAGTAAGTAATATTTTTGGGTGCATTTTGTCATTTTTAGGGTGTATTTTTGCTAATTATTGTTTGCTATCCAGAATGGTATCCAGAAAGAGGAAGCAAATTGTGGAGGATTTCTCTTCGAAAAGTGAAAGCGGATCTGATGATAAGTAAAATTCTAAAATTGTCATTGCATTACTATATTTTCTGTTTATATCTAAAACCAGAGGGGATTTCATATTGTGGAGTAAATTCCTTAGTTTGTGATGTGGTCATAAGTTAGCTAAGTTGGTTCACCAACAAGGGTGGGAAGATAACTATCTGGCCTGAATCATATTCTTGAAACACACCCCACGAGACTAGCTAAATAACAAGATCCTAATAAGAAAAAAGGGAAAAGAACAATGAGAGTTGAAAAAGAAAGAAAAGTTAATAAAGAATAAGGCTAGGCACCAAAGGTTTGAAACTTGAGAGATGTGTCTGTGGTGCTCCTGTACCAAGGATCTGCTTGGATGAATAAGTTCGTAGGAGTGCTTCATCACTTGGTAACTTAGGTTAACTAACCCGGGATTATCAACTGAAAATCCACTATCAAGAGCAACCTTGCTACAGAACATTTAGTAACCCAAAGAGGTGCTGGACACCAAGGTCTCAAGAAAGAAAATAAACAAACCATGTGCCTGTGGTGTGTATGTATGGGGGAAAGAGACTTGAGGGAGTAAGTCCTTAGGGGTGTCTCAACACCTAGCACCTTGAACCAACTGGTTCGGGAGTGCTGGCTGAAAGCTTATCTTAAAGAGTCGCCCCCTCACAGAGCACCTAGTCTAAGAACACAAACAAGCCCTGAAATAACAAAAAGGATCATTGAATAAAAGTCTCATGGGATGCAATCAAGTGAGTGTTCTAGGACATGATAAAGGTATGAAAGCT
>NC_029785.2:39001238-39008722 GCF_000816755.2 Arachis ipaensis | reverse complement strand
AATGGCTATCATTGCTACGTTAGAAGCCACGTTAACCTAGTTAACGTGGACTCTAACGTGGGAAGTAGGGGCACATTGGAAAGTTAGTGACAAAGGTAAGTGTCACTAACGTTCCTTTCTCCATCTTTGTTTTCTATTTCAGAGCTATGAACAACTAAACCCCTTTCATTGGGTTAGGGAGCTCTGTTGTAATTTGATGGATCAATACTAGTTTTCATTAATCTTCTTCTATCTTTTCTCTTGATTTTACTAGAAATCTTTCAATCTTCATCCAATTGGGTAGTTATCTTGAAAAAGAAGCTATTCATACTTGGATCTCTTCTGAACCTTGGAAGAGGAATGAAGAGATCATGCTAGAAATGCTTTCTCATGTTGGACCAAATTGGGTTTGGTTGGATATGGTGACTATAATCCTACTAACACTTGATTTGGGAATGCATGTGGTATAATCAGTGACCATACTTCATCTCTTCTCATGAGCAATTGACCAAGGAATTGGCTATTGATCAAGATTTGAGAGATTGAATTGCCAAGAAATTGGAATTTGATCACTTAAGATTGCCAAGGAGATCAATGAATGCATTGATTGAGGAAGAGATGAAAATGAATTTGATCTGGAGAATGCAACATCTCCTAAGCCTAATGAATCCCCATCTCTGATCTTACCCATTCTCTTTAATTTCTGCAATTTGCTTTTATGAGCATCTTCCCCATTCCCATTTAAATTCTGCAATTTACCTTCCGCCATTTACTTTTAGCTCTTTACTTTCGTCATTTACAATTTTCTGCTATTTACTTTCTCGCCATTTAATTTCCTGCAACACTCAAACCAAATTCTACTTCGCTCAACTAGAACATTCCTCTAATTAAAGTTGCTTGACCAATCAATCCCTGTGGGATTCGACCTCACTTTATTGTGAGTTTTTACTTGACGATAATTCGGTACACTTGCCGAAGGAAAATTATTGAGAGACAAGTTTCCGTGAGCATCAGTTTGTGAATAGTTTGAACACTTTTTGTATAGTTTGTGAATATTTAATCCAATCTTATTATAAATTTTGTTTGCATAAATAAACTTTTATGAAGCTGTCTCTGCTATATTTAAAAGCTGTCAATTACAGGTTCAAAAAAATCAAGAAACAAGACCAAACATACAAATACGCCGAATTACTTTTATAATACACAAAAAAATAACCAAAATACATCCAAATTGCATGCTTACATATTTCCATGGAAAATCTAACCAAGAGTTATGGGAATTCAGAAATTTAAATTGTTACCCTCCTTAGGAATTGAATTGTATATGTATTGTAAATTTAAAACAAATTCCTTCAAGACATTAATTTCCAACACAAACAGTAGCATCTCAAAAATATATATAAAAAAGAGAATGTCAAAAACAAGAGCATGCAGAATATACCCAAAAATATTTATCGGTACACCCAAATAGTGTCACTTTACACCCCAAAACCTATCCTGTGCTATTGAATCTCTGAACTGATAATTCATAACATGTCCATAATATTGGTGGAATTTGATTCCACCACTGATCCGCCATAAAAAAGGTTCAACTGCAAAAAATAAACTCACATATTATCAAAACTATTAACAATAATAAACTCAATTACCCCACCCTGTTTAAAGAACATCACTTTTACTTCGCTTAGAGCTTTCGTTTTCTTTTTCTTTGAAGCATTTGCAATCTATTTTTCCATCTTTGAACCTAGTCTATTTTTGGGACGTCCTCTTGTTCTCGCCCGTGGAGGGCTTTGAAGCTCATTAATAGCTTCCAAGTTAGCATCTTCGTGAGATAACGAACATTTTTTGTTCCTTTTGACTTTGTGTTCTTGCATCTCAACCATGGCATTATCGTAAGCGCGGTGCAGAATTGATGCAAATTTGCATATATTCTGCAAATGAAACACCAATTCATCAAATCTCTTGCTTCTTGGCTCCAACAGAAGCTCGTCATAGCTGCTCTTGATATGTGTGTGTCTCCTCTTTACGTTCTTGCTCTATCGTTCCAATATGTATCTCGATGACACTTTGTTTACTCATTCAAAGCTTAACACACTTAGAGCATGACAGCACAATATCCCTCTTGACTCGAATAATAAGCATTGGCATTTAACTTTGGTTGCTACGATGTCATATGTAACCGCAAACTTGTTGAATGTTGAGTTAGAAACTTGTTCTATAACTTCGTATACCGTCTAGCCTAGAGCGGAGTGTTTTGATCTTGTGATGTAATTCACCTTTTCTCTGAATTGTGCTTGGACTTTCCTAAATTTATCATGAGTATACACATGTTGAAAATGAGCTTTTATTGAGGATTTTGTTGCACACGGTATGATGGTATGAAAATCTGCAGCATCCGATTCTCTTTCTTTTTGCTCCCTGCTTCCTAGGCAATTGTCGTATTGTTTGACGAATTGGATAAGTGAGCTATTCCGTGTAATGAACTTGTTAAAAAAATCATGCATGCTCTTGCTCCTTTGTGTGCTTTTCATCCCGGCCTAGAAGTGGTGATCGAGATAAACTGGAATCCATATATGACGGTCTTCGAAAAGCTCTACAAAAAAATACCTAAATCAAAACTATGATACACCCAAAAACTTGCAATGTACACCTCTGCTGTAGAATTAAAAAAAAACCATTACCTGAAAGCCACTTGTTGTCCCCAAGACCGTACTTCATTAGAAAATCATTCCAATTCCTATCGAATGATTCTTTCGTAAGAGAGTTCCAAACAACATGGATCATCTCTTGTTCGATTTCTTGGTGCCTCTTGTAACCGTTTAATTTGCTTGTAATCTTCATTATGATGTACCAAATACACCAACGGTGAATTGTTGCGGGCATACAAGCCTCGATAGCCCTTTGCATCGATATGCATTGATCGGTGAAAATGCCTTTCAGAGCATTTCCTCCCATTCAACGAAGCTAACATTCGAATATCCATTTGAATAATTGAGTATCCTTGTTTTTCATCAAAGCGCATCCCAGAAGTATTGACTGACCATGGTGATTCATCCCGACAAAAGAACCAAAAACCAGATTATACCTGATTACGACGAAACAGAAATAAAATCGTTAAATACACCCAAATAATCTCTACACCCAAAAATATGCAGTGTACACCTCTGCTGTAGATTTAAAAACTTGGATAGCATAAACCAAAATAGAATATTACCTGTTTGTATTGTGGGTGGTATCGAATGAAATAACATTTCCGAAATACTCACAGGCGGCCCTGCTCCTTGCGTCCGCCCAAAAAGCAATCTTAATCGACTGATCATCCTCGAGTTTGAGCTCGAAAAAGAAATTCTGATTCTTCTCTTTCATTCTTAATAAGTATTTTCCGAATTCTTTTGCATCCTCTAGTTCCGAAACATTCCCCACTTCTATCGTGATGTAATTTCTCATGTCTTTTTCAATAAAATTTAACTCATGGTGACACCCCGCTGCTGCGACAAATGATTGGTATATTTTGCTTGGTCTGATTCCGGCCTCCTCGTTATTCTCTATTATATGACACACAGACATGCTTAGTTTCCTGTGCTTTTTAAGCATCTCTGCTTGATTTGCACAGCAGTGATGTGAATGATACAACACGACTTTTGAAATGATCCAAACCCAATTACTCTAAGCCTTACCTCTAGCCGTAAAGCGAAGGTTAATTAAGGGTTACGATAATTCTAAGGCTTATACTTATTTATATATAAAAGGGAATAATATATTGTAGAAGCCTGATGAAGGATTAAGCTCTCAAAGACAGGATTACAGAAGCGTGAAACGTTCACACGAAGCTAACGCATAAGATACAAGGTATAGGTATAAGAGAATAAAACATATATAAATATAAGAATATAATAATCATAGAGAACTAGTCGCAGCTTGCGGAGTTTAAGCCAACTAGTTAAAAATAGAAAGATACTGAGTTTTAGAATTAAAACAACTTATACAACCTATCTCTCAAATAAGCCTCTAAGGCCATAAAGATAAATATACAAAAAGGTGAGAGAATACTATGACGAAAGTAAAACAGAAATAAACAAGGAATGAACCATACTCCGCTCTGTCACTATATCCTCAATCTCACCGAAGTAGATTACAACCTGCATCTGAAAAACAACAACAAAGTATGGAATGAGAATCGGAGGTTCTCCGTATGGTAACAATGTCCAATGATGTAAGATGTAAGGCTTTGGGATGCCGAAGGCAATCCTAGAACTTCACATCACATACGGATATTCAAGCTTAGAACAAAATAAATAATTAACGTAAACCTTAAACAATAAATAGGGTTTTCTAAACTTAAAGGATTCTAACTAATACTAATCACACCGCTGTATCCCACAACCTTCGCCAACCTAACCTCCATGCGATCCCGTCGCCACCACTGGCCTAACCTCCTCAGCACCAGACAAACACAAGATAAATGCAAGCAAGTAAAACACAGATAGTATACATTTACAGCAAGTAATTCAAGAAGCAAGTAGGCAAGTTATACAATTAGGCAAACTCAAGTAAACAAAGCAATCAAGCATATAAAAAATGCATATGATGAATGTCTGTCCTATTGGCTGTGATATCACATGTCGGTTATAATGCCAAACCCGACTGAAAATCCAGTCGACAACTCCCGGATTAGTCTCTCTATTGCGCATAAGGAGGAATAATTCCGAGGGATGAGTGCCCTACCACCTTCTCCTTTCAGAGGGAAACATTCCGAGGGAGCGTGCCCTACCACCTTCCTCTGGTTGCCGCATGATTCCGTGGGTTAGTGCCCTACCACCTTGCAATAAGAGAGAAATCACATTTTCAGGAAGAATAATTCCGAGGGACGAGTGTCCTATTACCTTCTCCTTTCAGAGGGAAATATTCCGAGGGAGCGTGCCCTACCACCTTCCTCTGGTTGCGAGAAATATGAGTGAGAAGCCCAACTTCAACTCTCACATCCGAACGTAGGCGGGAGATTGTCACAGCCCCTACGACGGAGAATAATGTCTATCATAATCACATATTTAATCTCAGAGACCACTGCTCATAGCACACTTCCACTCATACTCGTCACAACCATCATTAATTCATAAGTTCCATTCCGAACTCCTTAGTTCATTAGTTCCTCAATTCCAATACCATCCTCCTTTCTCATCTACCATACCCATCCTCGGTACACTAGAAACCTACACCTCCGTTTACTAACTTTCTAACGTAAAACCCAAATTAAACCTCCTAGGACCTTTCCCTTATTCTGATACCCAAAAATAAGCCCAAAAGTCTTAAAATGGTGTCACAAAAGCTTACAAGCTTGCTGAAAAGGTGAAATAGTTGAAAACAAAGTTTAAGTTAGAGAAACAGGGCGTGTGCGTACGCACAGGAGTGTGCGTGCGTACGCCCAGGAAGTTTCAAAACGTGTGCGTACGCACAGGTTCCAAAATTCTCAATGTCTATTCACTCGCACAACCTATGCTAGCGCCCCCAACAGACTGACCTTTCCAACGTGTGGGTGCGCACAGGGCTGTGCGTACGCACAGGTTGTAAAACTCCATTGGTGTGTGTGTTCACACATACCAGAAATCACAAAATTCTGCAACTCTACATAATTTCAGATTTCGACACCAATCTTTGAATGATCATAACTTCCTCTACAAAATTCCAAATTTTACAAACTTTATATCAAATAGAAGGGTTTTCAATAATCTTTAATTCTAAACCAAATTCAACAAATTTTGAAAATTGAGGCAAAAGTTATTATTAGACAAAGTTCACCAAAAATCGATTTTTACCCAAAACCTCATAACCTCAAATTTTAACCAATCTCAATCCAAAATCAAATCAATCACATATCAACCATACCATAACAACCCAAATTCATATCAAATACTACTTCAACCATTTTCTCAATCTCAAAAACCTCTAAGCCATTCAACAACTCTAAATCCAACCCAATTCACATATCTCAATTTACCAACTTTCACAAACCACATCCAACCAAAACAATATTAAACTTCCAATTACAACACAATCTAGCCTTTTGGATTACCATTCATCATTCACACCAATTTTTCCATCACACTTCATCATTCTCAATCTCAATTCTCAACACATATAACATTACAAACAATTTTCCAACCAAAACATTCACAATCATTATTCTATCATCAATTTCAATATCAATCTCCCATATCCAACTACCAACATTAATATAGCCATTTATCACCCATTCCAAATCATCAATTACCATGCAACACTTTCATCAACATAACCAAAGTTCATCCATTCATCATAAATCATCATACCTCAACATTTAACAACTCAACAACCATATCAACAACCCTCATCCACAACACCAATCATCAATACTCATTAACACCAACAATTCCCAATAATCATCATCAACCACACTAATCTAATACAACCAACAATTAACATCAATTCATATTTAAATATTCATACACCAATAACATTCAATCCTATCTTAGGGTCAACTAATCTAAATTTCCAGAAACATTACATATTACATAAAGAAAACCGAAACCATATCTTGGCCGATTCTCAAATGCACCAAACACCAAAACGAAGCCACCAATCTTGATCCAAAGCCTCAACCAACTCCAACTCCAACAAACACCAAAATTCAATCTAACATCATATATATATATATCAAGATCAAAACCTAAGATACATAAAACAACAAAACACAAGGGTTTAGTGAAACCTTACCTTACCCAACGAGATTAGGGGTAAAATCCAACAATTATCCGCTACTAGAGACCATCTAAACAAGCAAAACCACAAAACTTGCTTAAAAACCAAACTCAAAACGCGCAGAAATCTAGGTCACAAAACTGGAGATTGAACAGCGATTTCTTACCAGGTTTCTTTAGATAGAAAGGAAGAGCTCGTCGAGAGCTTCGCGTGGTCGCAAACGGCTCGTCAATCGAAGCTATGGATCAAAAGTTGTGGCTCCCAGAAGGTGGAGTTGAATAATGTCACCCCTTCCTTCTCCCTTCTCTCTTCTCACCGCCCCTCTCTCTTTCTTTTCTGAAAAATGAGCTCAAAGCTCATTTAATGAGCTTATATATGTTGGACCTTGGGTCCGGTTTGGGTTCGGTCCAATTCGTTAGCGTTTTTGGTCCGTTTGACGCACTTTGGGTCAAAACCTTTAAGATTAGTGCCCGGTTTTCAATTCTAAATTATTTTTGTCCTTTTAAAACAATAAATCAATTTTTTAAAATCTTATTTTTCTCAAAACACCGTACCGAACAGGCTTGAACCGGTTCGACCGGTTCAGCTGCCGATTCTCGGTCTTTCGCAGAAAATACATTTTCTGACTCAGAAAAATTCATTAAAATCAATTTCACCTTTATATCTTCAAATTAAAACTTCTAAAATTTGAATCCATCTCGGACACTTAAAATTATTATTTTATCAAAACGATTTTACGTGAAAAACTCCGGTTCTTACATTCACAACAT
>NC_029785.2:38984161-39001104 GCF_000816755.2 Arachis ipaensis | reverse complement strand
ATCAAAAATATTTTAAATTTAATATTATGAAAACGATAAAAAAAATTTATATAAGGACTAATTTGATTAATTTTTAAAATTTTAGGAATGAAAATGACTTATATTTGAACTTTCAGGGACTATTTTGATTATAAAGAACTTTTTTACATGTCAAGTGACACATGGCATGTTAGGTGTCATTGATCTGACACGTGAACCAATCATCTGGTGACACGTGATATTTAACGTGGCACGACATTATGCCACGTGGTCCTTAACGTAATACGTCATCATCTAACTAGCAGAAGGACCAATTTGACTTACGTTTTATCTTTTAAGGACTAATATAACTAAAAAAAATTATTTGAGGACTAATTTGAAGAATAGATAATCTTTCAGGGACAAATTTGAGTTTGGTTCAATATTCAAGATGCGCGTTTATCCTTCTGAACACTAAACCAAACCTGAATCATTGAATAAGTTATTTGACCGGTTTAATAACCGGTTCGGTTCTCATATGGTTTTGTTGGCTCTGCTTGCCTCCACTCAGCGGTGACTGCATTGATGATGAGTGAGTCAGCTTGTAATGCTACCAGTCTATCACTAGTTCACTACCACTGCGCTGAGTTATGCTAAAATCCTCGTCTCCCTCTGAAAACATAAACAATGCTCAATTTCTCTCTCCTTCTCCTCGTTCTTGGTACTCTCTCTGTCTCTCTCTCTCATTTATCTTCTGTTATCTTCTTATTATTATTATTATTAGTTTGTTAGTTCTCATGGTAGCCAAGTTTTCTTAGTTGATGAGTGTAGGAGATGATTGCTTTAGTTGTGTTTTGTTGTTTTACTTATTATTATTAGAAGGATTTTGCTCTGCTCCTTCTTCAGAATCAAAATCCAAGCCTCTTTATTGGAAAGTAGACAACCCTACACTCTCTCCTATACACCTTCAAGGTACACTTTAGGTTACTTTTTTCATAAAAAAAAAAAAGTTTGTTACATTTAAGAATGAAAGAAACATTAATCATCCATTACTATCGATAATTACTTGTTCACTTACTGATTCTATGGATTATGTGATTGATTGGTTCTTGAATCCTTCTTATTGAACTGAAGAGTAGTAAAAGTTGAAAAATGAAATTAAGTTGGTATTGAAATTGCAACTAGAGTAAAAAATTAATTGGTAAAATAGCTTTACTACCAAGCAGTTAGTTATACTGATTTGAGTTTCCTGCAATTTTGTTCTGTCAGATTTGCCTGGATTTACACGCAGCGTTTATAAGAGTGATCATGCTTTGATAACACCAGAAAGTCAAGTTTATAGCCCATTACCTGATTGGTACTCTTGACTTTCGCTTTTTCTTTTTCTTTTGGTTGAGAGGTTTGAGCCTCTTTTGATATAGTAACTTGAATTGCTTTGACAGGATCAATACATCCGGGGCATATTTAGTTACACCAGAAATGGGTTCACATTTTGTAATGTACCTGGCTAAATTGAAAGGTTTGTTATGACTTATTTTACAGCATCTATTGTATTTCCTTTAGTTGTCTAGATGCTACATTCCTGTTCGCTTGACGAGATATTGATTCTTCAGCTTGGGATATAACCAGTTATTCCAGGGTGAGCACATATATTTGCTCAAAACTAGTATTTTGATTTCACTTTCTGCTCATATATGAGATGCATAATTTTAACACTAATGCTTTTCTTGTGTTAGCTTACTTTTAAAAATATTCCGCGATGATACACATTTGTTAGCTTTTATTTTTAGGAATGGTGATGCAATTGGATTGCAATTGTCCTTTATAAAAGGCTTTCTGACACTCTCTTCACAACTTCACTTAACCATTATATCCTCAACGGTGATCTTTTTTTAGTATGCTTCTAATCTATATGCTTTACCCCTTTTCAGAGAATTCTAGATCAGGATTACCCCCGCATGGTGTTGAGAGGTTTTTAATCCGTGATTTCAGCTTTCAAATTTTAAACTTTAGCATTCCTTATTCTGTAATGCACCAAACTTTTCTGACATTGCTTCTGGCTCTAAATGCATTTTTGATATGCTTTTTTTGCCATTTGCATGTTTTATTCTATTAGATTAATCTTTGTGCTCCAAGGTGGTGTCACACTCACTACTGCAACCGGCAACAGCCATATTCTGAAGGTATTAAGTTTATGATTGTTTTATGATGATATTACTGATATTTCAAAAAGCATGAATTGGTTGACTGCTTAAAATAATGCTTTCTGGTTTCTTATATTCTATGCTTTGGTTTGCTCAAAATGTTAGATTTGACATTCTAATTTGACAATAGCTCCTTTGGTAAGTCCTCTTGCTTTCATGTTATAAAGAGGATAGAAATATATATCCTTTCAGTGTAAAACTTATAAGCTAAGTCTATTTGTAGCATGGACTGCAAAGTGTCTTTCATGTTTATTTGACTTCTGGCATATATATCAATATTCAGGAAGAATGAGGGTGACAATCACAATTTTGTTTATAGAGACCACAGATTTTGATGTCATGTTTTCATTTGCTTATTTACCTCTTAATTTTCCAGGTGGATTCTTATGCTTATTTACCTCCAAATTTTGAACATTCCATTGAAAGTGATTCTCCTGCTACTATTGTTGTATTTGAACGAAGGTTTGTATTGTCTTACTTCCCCATATACTTATGGCTCCACCATGGGCATTATGTAATTCACCCAATAATGGTATTTAAAAAAAAAAAAAAGTAGCATGGTGCACAAGCATTCCTCATGAATGCAGGGTCTAAGGAAGGACTGCACCCAAAGGGTGTAATATAGACAGCCTAACCTAAAATTTAAATGGATTGTTCACACTTTTATTTTTCAAGTTTCTTTGACATCAAAATGTCAGTAGAAATAACAACAAAAGTTGGTGCGATTTTCCAGTATTAAATATCATATTTTTGTTACTCATTTTTGAATGGCAGCCATTCATATGACTATTCTAATGACTTGAACTACCAAACCTTCTATAAACTTTTAGATATGCTCCACTACAAAATCACGTCCCAGAGCCAGTGGTTAGTTCAACAGATAGACAGCCACTCCTTGAAACACCAGGCGAGGTAATTTATTGATTCCAATATGTTTTAAAGCAATATGCTTTCTCGTTTTTTTTTCTCTTATCTTTTTGGGTTTAATTTTGAATCGGATATTCTCCAATTTTCGATGATAGTTCATGAAAGGACATTTATGCCTATGTTACAAATACTGATTTCATTCCCTGGGGCAATTCCTACATGTATTGGGTGCATTCCAAAGATCCGGTTCACTTGTTATATTAAATTGAGAGTCCACATTTAATGATTCTGAATCATGTCCAGTGTCTGACTTTTGTTGGTACATTACATAACTGGTTATACATATTACCATTGCTTGAAGCATATCCTGAAGAATCAAGCGTGCTTCTTGTGTTATTTTTTATGTTTTATTTTATGCAAGCATCTTCTCATGCAATTTTATTCATTTTTGTATCCATCATCAGATTTTTGAACTGCGGAAGCTTCTCCCTACATCTTTGGCATATGACTTCAATATCCATGTAAGCTCAAATTCTTTCTATATTCTCATTTGCCCACCCATATTTTTGACCAAGTATTTTGTTCCTTTCATTTATTTATTTTCTCTTGACCGTATTATATGGTCTTTTTACTCAAATGTTATTGATGTACTGCAGATTATGGATTTTCAACCTGGGGAATATCTCAATGTCAAGGTAGTTTTCTGCTCTGCTTCCCTCAAATTAGCGATAATATCAATATGTTGATTAAGTATGTCTTCAGGTTCATTAAGAATGTCTCTGCTATTATCATGGGGTATGCTAATAAGTTAACTTTACCTTGCACTTTGAAATAATGGAACATAACAGCGACGTAATTTTCTAATGTTAATCATCCAAAAGTTTTTATAGAGATGCCATTATGTACTTAAATTTACGATTATATCTTTGGTAAAGGCTGTCAAACTGTAAAATATTTGAAATTTTAAGGTGTACTGATAGTCTTGGGCTGCACAATAGTGGTTGTTTTTTATTCTTTTTCTTTTGTCATTTCAGAGGAATTGTTTTCGTCGTCCTCAGGAACATTTCTACTTGAGTAAACTACCATTTCTATCTATGAAAATTTAAGATGTTGACAAATTTACCCATGAATAAATGAAACTAATTTTGTATTCATGAAAGACAAAAACTATCATTTCTACCCATGAAAGTTCGGAATATTACAAATCTACACATGAATAAAATTAATGTTTGGTACTTTTGTCGCATAGAAATCATCTTTCGTGGATACAAAACTAGTTTCGTTCATTTATAGTTAAATTTGTCATCGTTTTAAAGTTTCATGGTTAGAAATGTTAATTTTAACATCCACAATACACTTCTTAGACTTAAATACTGTATAGGGAAAGTTAATTTGTTTTCCTTTGAAAGTTTAATGGCGTTTTTGGTTTCATATTAAGTTCCTAACTTTTGCAGGAGGTGCATTACAACCAGCATGGTTTGCTGCTGTTGGAAGGGCAGGGGATTTATCGTTTGGGCGACAGTTGGTAAGAACTATAGACCTGATCTACCAATAAACATAGCCTGTTGAATAGATTTCTAGATACCGGCATTCTCTGCTTCCCTTATGCGAAAGTTTCACTTGACGTGTGTATTGGATATCTGAATAAGTTTTTATACTGACAAAGCATCGAAATTAAACTATTACTATTGCTTGGTTTTCCTTTGATTAGGTACCCAGTTCAAGCAGGTGATGTCATTTGGATGGCACCATTTGTTCCACAATGGTAAATTACATACAACTATATTTCTCTTATCCCCATTTTGATATGAGCATTTAACTAAATTCTTAAGAAAGAATCATTAAATTGTATTTGTACGTTACTTACTAACATGTCATCTTCCAACAAATGTCCTAAAGTACATGATGCTGTCTTCAGGTATGGTGCCTTAGGAAAAACTCGATCACGTTATCTCTTGTACAAAGACGTGAACAGAAGCCCATTATAATCGCCATGTTGGGTATTCAGATGAACAACATGAATGATATTAGCCACCTTAGCTGATGTTATAAATAAAAAGGTTTGTTGCTGAATACATCTAATTCTTCATAAAGTGTAAATTACTTTATTAGCTTTGCTTCAGTACAATTTCGTTTTGGGCATGCCTTGAACAAACATATCCGTGTACGAAATTAGCTTTCATGCTTCATCTTTCATTTTCAGCACTGGTTTGAGTTTTTCATCGATCCAAAGGTTTCTTATGTTTCTTGTCCATTATCTGGATTAATCTTTTTTTTTTTTGGAAAATTTTGCCTGAATATTTTCACGTGTATTATTTTTCCTCAAATAATAAAAAGGTTTAGGTTTATCTCCTAAAACGCACATTTTAGAGAATTTGTGATCATGTTGCTAATATTTAGTTTTAAATTAAAATGAGCATGGTTTATAGGGTTTAACATGGAATATTTCCTCTTTTATAATATTAATTTGTCGCATATCTAAACCTTATTTAAGGGTTTGTCTTTGGTCAATAGTTATTGTATGTATAAGGCGATATTCAAATCCTCGATATTTGATTACACATACAAGTGAACTAACTATTTTACCATCCTAAGGAGTGTTTTGAAAAAAATGGTTTGGTTTTTCCGTGTGACCTCATTGTCATAGATTCAATCCATAGCGCAGATAATAATGCTTGCATCAAAACTAGGCCACCATCTATAATACATTATTATGCTCTGAGTGTAGTTTTCCTCTAAATCCTATGAATCAGGGGTAAATCATTTGAATAAATTAGTTTCTCACGACATTACATAACATCAATGTCCTAAACCAGAAAATATTACGTTATTTATCCTAATTTCTTTCATGTAAATCCTTGTACTCAGCAGCGTATTACACGAACATAGTAAGTTGTGTTAGCCTAAAATGATTTACCTATGAGGTGGAACATTAGTAAATTGTGGTAGCTTGTAATGATTTAGGGTAAAGTACTTTTTTCGTCTTTAAAATTTGAGGTCAAAATTAAAATTGTCTCCGATCTTTTTTTCGTATTAAGATCATCCTCAATGTTACAAAACGTTATAAAATCGTCTTTTTGTCTATAAACGATATTTTTCGGATAATTTTGTCTTTAAACAAAAATAATAAAAAAAAATCCTCACCCTCACCACCAATTTCTGCATCATCATCATCATTGCTACGCATCTCTCTCCCTCTCCCTTTTCTCATCGCCATCACCAGTGCTACCATAACCATCACCATCATCACTGTCACCATAACCATCACACCTTCTTTCTCTCTATTACCTGTTCATAATTCTAAATCACTATCACCCATCCACAAAACTACTCCCAACCTTTTCTTTCAACAACAGCAAATTCAGCAACAACAACCACCACAAAATAAGTCAACAGCAACATCCACAAAATAAATTAACAAAAATTTTAAATTAAACAATAATTCAGCAATCATCAACAGCAACTTCAGATTCAAAATCAGCAACAATAGAAATTTAAAAAATAAAAAAGAAAGAAATGATGTTTGTGTTCTTAAAAAAAAAGGAAGAACGAAAATAGGAACAGCTCGAGAGAGGGAAAAGAGCAGATTCCCTCACCACCAGAAAGCTCGATGACAGTGATAGAGCTCAATGTCGATAGAGCAGCTCCCACCTCAGTCACGACCTGATGGCAGTAGCCGCACTGGAGCAGCAGAAGACCCAAATCGGTGGCATGAGCTGAAACACGCCGTTGAGGTTGATGCTGACATGGTTGTTGTTGAAGGCTAAGGAGGGGCCGAAAGTGGTCGTAATGGGAGATGAGGAAGGCGAGGCCGATGCCAATGGAGGAAAGGTCGAGGTTGGTGATGAAGAGGGAGAAGGAAAAGAAGGTGGACAAGGAGGCGGGAGTAGAGATGGTAGGGTGGCGGAAAGGGAGAGAAGAAGAATTGGGGGTTGGGTTGGGGAGGGGGGAGTTCGAAGAGAGTGGGAGGAGAGAGAGATAAGGGGTTGGGAGGGTTTTATTTTGTTTTTTAATATTATTTTATTATTTTTATTAATTGTGAAGGATAATTTGGTCAAAAATTTAAAATTGAGGTAGAAAATAATAATTTTATAATGTTTTGTAACGTTGAGGACGATTTTAATAAGAAAAAAAAGGTCAGGGGCGATTTTGATTTTGACCTTAGATCTTAGGAACAAAAAAAGTACTTAACCCAATTATTTACCTTGGCACGAGTGATTTACATAAGTCGTTGAGGTGAACAATGATTTAGCATTATAAAATTGCAGTAAGTAAATCCTGGTTGGCTCCCATTATTTACCTTGGCTCATGGGCAGTTTTTAGATCATTGAGAACATTGCCATGATTGATACTGAGTCATATGTAAATTGTGGTGCGTTGCCATGATTCAAATATGGTATGATATAACTTCTATAAATAAGAAGTTGCAATGTGAATTTTTTAGAGTTATAAATACAATGGATGATCAAAGTTTTTTAGTTCTTGTACACCATAAAAAGAAGATTAAGAAATCTAAAGAGTGAATAATTTTCACTACTAAAGATCCAATTAATGTCATTATCTATTTATAACCTAATTTTATAGAATTGAAAAATAGTATACTACAAAGACTTGGAGGATATGGAATGAAGTATGTGAAAAAATTGTTTTATAAGATTCTTATTTCTTTTGTATCAGATTTTGTGGCTACGATTCCTTTTGAGAGAGTCTGATTAGTTTACAAGTTTTGTTTTGTGTTGTATAAATTTTCTTGAGTTGAGAGTGATTGAGTTGTATCCGAAGTTTGGGGATATAGTAGCGAGGTGGTGTAGTCCAGCAACCTCTAGATAAGGAATTATGCGGCTATGAAGAGGCATATTCTGCTGTCTCTTACTGCTTCTAATACAATGGATAGATTATATCGCAAGGTAAAGTTTTCACCTCAGTACATATGTTATATATGATTAAACTTGTTAGATACCTAAAAACCTAAAAAATATTATATAATTCTTTAATTACAGTGATTAAATAAAAAATTAAGGATATATTATTGTTCAATTAAAAAAATTGAAAAGAATTTTTTCGAATAAAGTCTACAGATGAGAGCAATAAAATTGACCTTAATCCAAACTCATGTCATAGGTACTATATCTTTAATTTAAAGTTTAAAAGTCTATCTAATATAAAAGAAGAGTAAATAGCTATTTCTGACCATGAAATATTTGGATGCTGACAAAACTGACCATGAATAATTGAAACTAAAGTTATATCCATATAAGATAAGTTTCGTTTGAAAAAAAATGACCAATTATTAATTTTTTATTCAGAATTTCGTAAATACCCCTATCCTTTCATCTTTCTTTATCTTTAAACTTAATCCCTAACCCTAACAATTTAACTCCGCTCCCTCCTCCTCTGTCTCTACCTTCCATCATTCTTTGCCATCACAATCCCATTCCACCACCACGATCACTCTCACCCTCCCTTCCCCGTCGACCATCACCAACTCTAACACTACCACTGCTCCATTTCCTTCCCCATCCATCCCCTCCAGCCACTTCTTCCACTGCTATTGAAGACCCTCCTCAGCTCCTCTAGAGAGGAAAAACTTTTCAAATTGAAAATCCCAGTGTCAATGATTCTATCGCACTCCACAAGAATCAAAACTTTGAGAGTTTTGGTCAATAGCCCAGAAGCTAAAAACCCTAAACCAAGATCCGTAACCAATGAACAACCCTCAAAGTTCAAAACTTGGAGAGAATTCAAGCGTCTGATTGCCTCAAGTGCACCGTCTCCGATGAGGGAGCACCGCCCTAGGTATAGGTGCCTCAGGTGGTAGTTTGTAGCGGCACAGATCACTATGACACTAGCATTAGCAACACCGGTTCTCTGACAGAGTGAAACTGTGGACAAGAGGTGGCATTGGGAAGTGATGGAGGAAATGGTGCGGTAGGAGAAGTGGCGAAAGGTGCGGCACTGGACGGAGGAGGGACGAAAGAAGAGGTTGATAGTTTTGAGGTTGGGGCATGTTTTTGAGATGAAAAGGAGGTTATTGTCGGAGAGAAGGGCAGAGCAGTGGAAGTGGGCGAGGTTTGTGATGAGTCCATATTTGACGATATATTTTGCTTTAATTTGAGTGGATTCTATCATATAAGCCCACATTTATTCATCCAAATAGCATGCTTTTGTGTTTTCTCTCTAGATTGTGCCTAAATGTGAAAATATGTGTTTTTGTGCTTAAATTAGTTATTTTAATCCCACTTTTATGCCACTCGATGCCATGACATGTTTGATGAGTGATTTTAGGTCCTAAAGGAAAGTTTGGCAAGGCAAAAGTGGAAGAAAGCATGTACAAAGGGAGAAAACTTGAAGAAAACAAAGGAGAAGCACACATTGGAGTGTGTGTGTGCATAACTACCTGTGCGTACGCACAAGCGGAAAATCAGCATGTGTGCGGACGCACACACCTGTACGTCCGCACACGTCCTAGTGCGTGACTCGTTTAATGGAAATTGCTGGGGGCGATTTCTGGGCCTCCAGAGCCCAGTTTTTGGACTTTTTGATGCTGATTCTTCCTATATTAACCAAGGCCTCACTCCATTTGAAAGGGGGGGGGGAAGGAGCAAATTAGGGTAGATTTTAGACATGTAGTTCATTTTCTAGAGAGAGAAGCTCCCCCTTCTCTCTAGAACCTAGGGTATTTAGTTTAATTTCCTTGTAATTGCTACTTTTAATTCTTGTTTTAATCTAGTTTCTTCTACCTTTTTTTGTTTTATTGTCTTAATTTTCTTATGTTATCTTGTTAATTTCTCATTTTGGTTATTTTTATGTTCACACACACTCTTGTTATTTTAATTTACATTTAATACAATTTAAGTTTTTATGTCATTTATTGCTTTGTTGAGTTGCTATCTTTACTTTCCTTGCTTGGTAGTTGTAGCATTTATTATTTCTTGTCATTTTACCATGCTTTCTTCACATGCCCACCAAGTGTTTGACAAAATGCTTGGTTGGGATTTTGCTTAGTTTTTCTCACTCTTGGTTAAGAAATTGTGTGGTTTGGGTGAATTTGAGTGGTGGATGTCCATTCCACATTGTGTGAGGGTTGTTAATTAATTTGGTTTCCCTCGACTCTAAGTGACCCACTAGTGTTGACTTAGGACTTAGGGATTGAGGTTAATTATGCCTAATTGACTTATCCTCGATGTAGGGTTGACTAATTGGGATTAATTCACACACAATTACCATGTTTGTGGTCCACAACTAGGATAGAAATCCTTAATTACCCACTTCTTGCCAAGAGTTCTTTTTAGCATTTAATTTCTCTTTCTTGCTTTAATTGCTTTGACTTTCAAATTCTTGCATGCTAAGTTACCTTCTTGCACTCTAATTTCTTGCATTTTAATTTCCTGCCAATTGCTATAATCCAACCCCCCATTTTTCTCATAGCCAATGATTATGCACTTAATTGCAACTCCTAGGGAAGACGACCCAAGGTTGAATTACTCTTGATCTCGGTTACTTTAATTTGAATTAACATTTGATCTTGATAATTCATTGTTGGTTTGGATTATGCTACCAACAAATTGATTCTAGTTTTGATTGATTCCAAACCATACAAGAATTCTCTTATCAGTTTGGGAACCTCAGGAGAAGAGAATAAAGGTGAAGGGGATGGAGGGGATGGTGGTGGTGGAATAGGATTGTGACAGGGGAGAGGATGGAGGGTAGAGGCAGAGGAGGAAGGAGCGGGGTTGAATTATAAAGGTTAGAGATTAGGTTCAGAGATAAAGAAAGATGAAAGGTCAGAGGTATTTACGGAATTATGAACAAAAATTTAATAATTGGCCATTTTTGTCAAACAAAACTTATCTTATATGGGTGTAACTTTAGTTTCAATTTTTCATGGTCAGTTTTGTCAGCGTCCGAATCTTTTATGGTCAGAAATGGCTATTTACACCTTAAAAGAATAACAATGTATATGCCCCCACATTCTAGTTTAGTTTTATCTATAGCATCTAATTTCAACCAACACCATCTCTACTGTTCTAAAACAAATAAAAACAACCTACTTTTAATTATATTTAATATCAAATCAACCAAATCAAAAGAATTTTACACACAAATCTCTTCATTTATATGTACAAAAACATGACAATCCTATTTCATTAGTAGAGACGCTTTGTTTCGTCCATCACAGGCACTTCTGGGTGTTTGTCTCTACTTGAGAGAAACAAGTTGGTAGAATGATAAATCGCAAGAACTGAAAGCGATTTGTAGCCTCCTCACACTAGTAACTCCAGCATGTTATATAAGGCTAGTCATCATGATAAATCGTTGTGGCCATCAACAATTTATATAGAACTAATAAAAGCTTATCCTCAAGCTAAATTGTTGTAACGAGCAATGATTTATATAGTGTATAGAAAATCTTAGGAGAAGGGAAAGTCTAGGGAAAGCAATTGTTGAGGATAAATGTTTTAACCCTATATACTTGAGTGATTGAGTGATATAAACGACTATTCCGATGAGATTCCATGTTAATCAATCCATGAATAATCATATAGCAACTTAATAGGTTTTAATATGTGAAAACATTAGATATTTCTAGATTGTATATATACAAGTCTTAGGTAGTGTAACGACCTAACTCTCAGCATGTAATTACCAATGCTAATCGTCAGGCATTACCATTTAGTCGGACTTTAGGACTCCAGACTCTATATTACATATATAGATATGAGCATGTTGCGTTTATTGGAATTGTGTAAGTTAGCCAAGCTTTATAATTTGGTTATTGAGATTTAAAATAGACATTGAGAAAATCACAAATCCATACAAACAAAATATAAAGTTAAAACATATATCATACATGGATGCCACGAGGGCTCAGTTTTGAACATCAACACAATGAATATAAGTCATAGTGAATACATCAGACCCAAATACATATTGTCCATAAGTTAGTACATAAGGCTGCGTTTGGAAGAAAGACTAAGACTGAGAGATAAAATATTAAAATAAATCTTTGTATTGTGTTTAATGTAAAGGTTAAAGGATTGAGTTATGTTTTAGAATCTTATTTGATTTAAGATAAATACACAGATTGAAATAAATAAAATTACTTGAATACCCTTTTTCCTTTCTCTCTTTCCCATTTTTCCTCTTCTTCTTTAAATTTCTTCATTTACACACCCCTTTGAAGAAGACAAACTAGTTGAATTCATCCAAATTATTAGCTACAAGGAAAAAAAATCATCATCTCTGAGATCAGATTCAAGATGTAAAGGAGCACTATATCCCCTTATCAAAAATGGAACAGGCCTTTCAAATATTTCAGTGAAGACAAACTCTTCTTCTTTCTGCAATGTAAAAAAATATTCTTTCTACCTCTTGGGAGAAGTTGAAAGGGGAAGTGGTGCAGTACAGTAATGGCGCAGTGACGAGTGGCAGCGATGACTCAGTGACAAGCAATAGCGGATGAGCGTTGTTATGGTTGGCTTTAGGGTTCCAAGAAGCTCATCTGGCTTCACTCTTCAGTTACAGTCTATGTTATTTGAGTAAACAGAGGAAAAATAGGATTAGACGGAAGGAGGCATGGTTTGAGAGGCAAAGGGAAGGTGGGTTAGATTTGGAATTTGAAAAATTGGATAAGGGTATTTTTGAAATAAAATGTTATTACAGTTTTACTCTCCGCCCCCAAAAATTTCAATCCTCTATGTCTTCACTTTCTGGAGGTACTGAAAGGATTGAAATTTTGTGTCTTGGGACTGAAATTTTAGTTCCAGTCTCTAGCCAAAAAACACAATACTGAGTCCTAGACCCCCTAGTCTCAATCTTAGTACCCCATACCGAACGCAGCCTAATATACTTATATACATATATTACATATGATGTCCCTGATCCCAGCCCATGCAGGACCCCCTATTCTGGAACGCGGGCTAGCATATAGACCGTAAAAGCCCTATCCCTCAAAAGTACCACTAAAAGAAAGGAAAAAGTATATAGCGTCTAGATGCTATGATCATCATTAGGTGTCATAAAAAAGGAATCCCTGCATGTATTCATGTCACAGATGGCCGTTGGGCCACTGCCTCTTCTTACCAAACTCTCCTTAGATGAGCTGAAAACTAAATCTGCTACCATTTGATCCTCCCACGCCAATATCTTCTCAGACAGGTCCTCCTCCTTCGATAGACTTGTCAGAAAGCCGTTAGCCATGGATGGAGCAAGTTCCTCTCTGAGTGGTCCAAACTGATCTACCAAGGTTTCATAGGTTGAATGTAACACCCTAATATTCAAATCCTTATGCTCGAGTCATAAGTCAATGATATTACGGTGGTACGACTCTCAGGTGGATTTTTAATATATAAATATATCATGGCATACACGGTACTTCCACCGCCATCCTCCATATCTCATATAATCATATCTGATCATCATTGATCATAACCTTTTCCCTTGCTTCACTCGCAAGTTACCACGTCCCCTAGCTCCTTCCTCATTGCTAGGCATACCATAATGATTTGATACATAAGGGGTGAGATCGGAGGCTTAAAAGTATGAGGTTTTGCTTTAAAAACTCAAAAATCAACTTTGGCATGAAAACAGGGCCACGCGTACGCGCACTCCACGCGCACGCGTGGATGGCCAAAAACTCATCGACGCGCAAGCGTCATACGCGCGAACGCGCGGGTTGAAAAATATCCAAACGGCGCGCAAGCGTCAGCCACGCGTAAGCGTGGGTGCTCTTGCGCCCAGGCACAAAACTGGCACGACCCTGGCACAACTCTCTGGAAAATAGCTGGGCATTTGGTACAGCGCATCGACGCGCCCGCGCACACCACGCGCACGCGTGGATGGTGCTTTCTGGAAGAACGGCGCGCACGCGCCAGGTGCGCCTACGCGCGTAGGGTCGTTCTGCTAAAAATTTTCTAAGTTAAAAGCTGCAGAATTTACAGATTCAACCCCCAATCTTCCGACGGACATAACTCTCTCATTTTAAATCATTTTTCATCCGTCCTTCGAACGGCATGGACATCCCGGATCCAATTTCATTTCTAAACAGATTTGGCAGAAAACAGAGATCCGTAGTCCAGGTTATGTCCCGTCAAAGTATGCCCCAAAACCATGTTTCCATACAAAACCACAAAGTGCCATTTTCAAAACAAGCCATTTTCAACACTTTTCAAAATCAATCAAAACATGCCAATTTCAGCCTTTTCTTTGAAATCAATCAAAATATACCAAAATCAACATCAAGCCTCCTCAACTCGCACGTTGACACTTTCTCAAACTCAAACACATTTACATATATACTCTTTCTCATGCCAAATTTCAACAACACTATTTCCAATCAACCATCATTATACATAATCAATATCGTACTCACTATCACGTGGCTTTACCCACAAATCAACCTTAATCATTCCTCAAGCATATATCATGACAAACATATCTCTAGTGCATCATCATACCATCAAGGCATCAATAATCATAATCACATATATGACCATATAATATATCTCAACCAAATCCAAACATACCTCATCTATATAATTGCACCCAAATTTACCAAATCCCACACCTCAACTCCTCAAACCTTATTATTCAATAACCAACCCAATCATTCATATATTCATTATCTGAAATTCATCCAATCACTTGTGTCATCATACAATGCACACATCAACTTACCTTTCTCACCTTTTTTCGGCCTCCGACCCAAAATTCACCAATCTCCCAATTGTGCCCAACATCACCAAATACACTAACATAACTAATATCACATACATACATCAACTTAGGGCTCATAAAAATGACAAATTACAAGGGTTTGAGCACTTCTTATCTCAGCCCATATGAAGTAGGGATAGAACTCACTTAGAATCCATGTTGGAGTATCCCTAAACACCCAAAATCACAAGATTTCAACACTAATTACCCAAAAATGTGTAACAGTGGGGAATTTCGAAAACTGGGCAGAGATGAATGAAAGACTCACCACAAAACTTAGATAGAATTGTAGAGGATGAGAAGAGCGATGCGTGGCCGCAAACGGCTCGTCAATCGGAGCTTCGTAGCTCAAGTTATGGTGGTTTGAAGATCAAAGAGAGTTAGGTTTTCTCTCTTCTCTTCTCTCTTCCCAATTTCAGCGCCCAACACCCCTTCTTTAGGGCAAAATGAGCTGAAATGCTCATAACTAATGTTTATATATGTTGGGTCTTGGGCCCACTTAGGCCCGGTTCACTTATTTTTGCCCATTGGCCCAATTTTGGGCCAAAACCTTTAAGATTAGCGCTCTAAATTGCACTTTAAATATTTCTACCTTCCCTAATTATAGTTCCTCATTTATTAATATTATTTACCCATAATCAATTTCCTCAGCTGTAGTACCAGACAAATCTCAGCCGGTACTGCTGGTCAAAATTTCACTGCGCGCTTTTACGCAGAAAACTATGTTTTCCGACTCGGAAAAATTCACTGAATCCAAATATCATATTTGAATTATCAAATTCCAATTGCCAAATCTTCCAACCATATTCGCTTTTATTTAACTTATTATTTAATTAATTTCGGTTAGACCGGGTATTACATTGAAGGTCTGGCTGGGACTCCTGTGGTATAACTGGCTGAGGCTTTGGGTCAAACCACTGAAGAAAATCAGGATGAAATAGTGGCAGGACTCAGGTACAGGATCCACCTGAAATAGAGGCTGAGGCAGAAACGGATAATGTGCATCTCCAGAATGTAACTCCACAAACAGGAAGTTGTAAGGCATGTTGGGGTCAAACTCAAAACTAAGTAACGGATGTGAAAACGAACGATCATGAAATATGTACATACGAGTGCGAGGCTCTCCCCATATGACAGTACCCTCCCATATAGGGTCCTCGTAGCTGAACATATCTTGAATCTCAAAGAAGATAATTACTGATCCCATCCGTAAGAGCAGTGAATAAAAGGAGGTGAGAACCTAAGATTTTCAGTAGGGTGCAACGAGAAAAGGTTAGGAAGTTAAGTACTTAAATCTATAGTTTATCATTATGATCTTAACTTTAAGCAATCATATACATTATACAGGAATAAGACAATAGAAATAAAGAAAAAATCAATCACAAGCACACACAATTATAAGTCACTGATAAATACAGCAGACAATTATGATGCATGTCTACCCCTACTATAAGTCATGAGCTCACGCGCCGATTTACTATCCACGACCCAGCATTATCTTGGACTAATCCTGAATATGGCTTCTCAATTGCTTACATTCATCATACGTGTCTCATGGGCAGAACCATGTACATTTAGAGCACTCGGTAATCATTGCAGAGTTTGACGCGACGATGCTCCCAGTTGAAAAATAGTTTTCAAACATACAGGTGGGTGTCCCTAATCATGCTGACTTTGGTCAAACGGGACGGAACCTCTGCTCTACCAGGCAGTCATAAGTTCATAAGCATCTTGGGGTTTATTATAGTTTCATAGGGCATCTTAGCTTAACTCTCTAGTTTATTTTCTAAGATCATTTTGCCCCGAGTTTTTTTTCTCATAATAACCATATTGCCCTTTTTTTTCTAAGAGACCTTTTTACCCTTAGTTTTTATACACAATGACCTTTATGTTCCTTAATCTTTTCTTGAAAGACTTTTATGCTTTCTTTCTTCATATTACCGTCTTGCCCTTAATATTTTATAATATGACTATTTTTTTTAACATTTGATTCTTACTATATTAACCTCAGTTTTAAAAAATGACTATTTTATCCTTGGTATTCTTACTTTTACTAGTTTAATCTTATATTTTACTAAAATGATCATTTTGCCTTGTCCTTTATACCTCTAAAGGTAGCGATTTACCCTTAATCTTTTTTCAATGACCATTGTATCCTTTCTTAATCAAAATTACTATTTTACCCCTATTTTTCATTCT
>NC_029785.2:38979331-38984143 GCF_000816755.2 Arachis ipaensis | reverse complement strand
AATATAATTTAAAGAAATAATAGTTATTATTATTCTATTATCACAAAAAAAGTGTAGTTAAAACTAATTTTTTCTTGTAGTATCAGAACATCATAACAGAATTCTAACCATCATTATGTTAATATTGTAAGTGTGAGAAGTGTATAAAGTTAGTCCTACATCAAAAAAAGTAAGAAAGAGTGAGGAATTTATAAGATGAGAGACCCATTAATTTAACACTTTAAGGTTTTGAGTTGAATGTAGTATCTTCTCATATTATGTTATATCACTTAATTCTTTCCGAAATTTCACGGTAATCGAGAACTCCCCGCAGAGTTGGCCCAACACATCAAACTAACTTTTTCCCTTCTAACAATGCATATATGAGGCTTCCTCTATTCCCTAATACTAAAAAGGAGAGGTAGTGACCATAGCACTGATGGATAAGAAATGTCTCATTATTATTTTGGATCTTACGGTACAGGGGCCCCAAGAGCACTAATAATGTCACAACTGAACTCTTTGCTTCGGTCATGGAAACGCAGAATTTGGAATCCTATTTACTCTAGTCTTTGGTTTAATTTCAAGATAAGCATTAATCAATAACATTATCATCATAAAAAAGATTATCAAGCTTTCTTTTTGGTCTGGGGCTAGATTACTAACCTTTTTTTCTTGTCGCTAACATTTTCGAAGGGCCGTATGAAACCAATGTGGAATATATGGATTAGGGTAACAACATGGTCTAAGAGCTTCTGCATGGCTCAACAGAGAATTTTGTTGTTGATGAATCTAAATTGGCCCTACCCTTTATTATGTGTGTGGTGAATAACTGAATGGCGAGAAAAGGACGAGAGAATAATCAAAGAGAGTTATGTTACATGTATTCTAATCAAGTTTTTATTTTAAGAGTATACACTTAGATTGGTTTTGGAGAACTTTTTTGATTAGACACTTTAGTCTTTAATAGACCCGAGAATGCAATTAATAAAGTTGATTTATACTTTACGCCAATTCGATCCTGAACCAGCATAAATTGGCTCGATATATAATTTTGAGTTGAGAAAATATTTGTGTAAGCAAAACTATCTGAACATATGCTCTCTATCTTAGATGTATCATTTTTTTTTTGTTTTCACAGTATTTTCTAAATTCGATAAGTTAATAATTAATTTGTCGTAAATTTAAATTTTATTTAAGAATTTGTATTAGTCAATAAATTATTATATATACAAGACAAAATTTAATTTTAATATTTATTTAAACAAACGAATCAATTTTTCACTCGATCAATATTAATTATCTTAGATATACCTGAATGAGAATAATATGATAAACATTGGCTACTTTTTGGGTCAGAAAGTGATTTATCTTTTAGATATGTTTTCTGAGTTAGTCTCCGGAGTTTTCTTCTGCTGATTTTAATAAATATCAAAATTATTCCTTTAATTTAACATTTAAGATCTTATTGGTCACTATATTCGATTCTGGTGAACTCCTTCTAATTAATTACTGATTCTGTGGCTAAGTTAGTGATGATTCTTTAACCATTCAATGAGAGAACAATAATGTTGATTAACATCAAAACCATTGGATGAGTCGTTGTTAGTGGCATGATCGCACTAGCTACTTCTAATCATTACACTTGGCTTCCACTTTCGCAAAGAAAAATATTCGGTATAAAATATTATGTTAATTCGTACGTTATTAATTCATTGATTTGATATAATAATCTAAGTTCATTTCTAATAATAAATAAATTTGAATCAGTATATAATATGTGCAAATTTAATAAAACTTTGGGATAAAAGAATCTACGGCTTCTCATCCGTATATATGCAGGAATTTGACTTTGACTAAGAAAGGGTAGCAAAGATAAATGATTGAAGACAAGCACATGGTCTTCACAGTAGAAGCTCCCCTTAGAGAAGAGATTTCCAAGATGTATTTTAGATAGTTTGTATTTTATATCTTAAATTCGAATTACATATCGTAAATTTGAAGCTAGTAACTATTTATTTGATATTATTTTTGAATTAATAACTTAGAAATATGATTGGTTTTGGAACGGAGCTATTAAATTTTTGGACTTTTCAACACTTCTGTGTATATACCCTGAGTTTTTAGTCGTCACAAATGTTTCTGTAAATTAATTTTGGTAGTGAATTTTAGTTCTATGAAGATTTAGAAAAAAATATTTAAAGTCTTAGATGCTGTGTATTTGATAAATTTATATTTTACTATAGTTTTTAAAATAAAAAAATAAAATTTATCAATTTAATTTATACTTAATCTTTTTAATTGTATACTTTTATAAAATTTCTCTTAATTGAATTTAATTTGTTAATTAAACATATATTTTATGTTTTAAAAATGATCAAATTAATTTCACTTCTATTTTATTCGATACATTGATATGTTTGTTCAAGTTGTTTAAAGTTTAGGAAGTAATGATGGCTTGGAAAAATGGATGAAAAGCATGCGGAAGTGAAGATTTTGCAAAAAATCAAAGGAGAAAAAAATCTTGTGCTGTGTGCACAGGGAATGGATCCTCTCAATTGTTAAAAAAAATTGAGAGTGTAAAGTGTGATCTCTAATTCTTCATTGCTCTCTCTCATATTTATTCTTGGTCCCACTTATAAAATTAATGGTGGAAGATCACACTTTACTCTCTCAATTGTTACAAAAAATTGAGACTCCATTTTCGCGTGTACGAACATACCTGTGCGCACGCACATGTGTGATTTTTCTACTCAGGTACGTGCACATTCACCTGTATACACACACTTGTCAGCTTACGTGACTCATTTAAAATAGCACATAACTCGCGATTTAGGGATAATTTTGGCCCATTTCAAACTACTTTGGAGCCATATTTGAAATAAACTTTGAGGGAGACACTCATACATAACTTATCATACACTCATTTTTTTTCTTTTTTTAGGGTTTAGGTTCTTGAATTCTAAATAGAAGCTCCAACTTCTCTCTAGAATTCAAGAGTTTCTTATAAATTTTTTTTAGTTAAGTATTAGTTTAGTTGAATTCTAGTTTTTAGTTTATAATTTCTTATTTTGCTACTCTAAGTTTTTTAATATTTCTTGTTATTCCTCTATTTTTCTATTTTAAGTACTTGAACCTTTATTGAATTTTTAATTTTCTATTAATGAATTTGATGTTTTGTGTTCTATTATTGCTAATTTGAGATGTTATTATTACTTTTACTGCAAAAAAATTTGGTAAAAACGGCAATTTTTTTTTGTATATACAGCGGTTTGAACCACCATTATTACCAAGAACGGCGGTTTCAGAAAGCAACATAATTCTGGGTGCCATTCTAGTTATTATAATGGCTTTCTGATAATCGCCACAATTTTCTGGGTTAACACGGTGATTTTTGGATAGGTTAAAACGGCGGTTCAAATAGCCATTATTTCCAAATAAAATGGCGTTTTTTGGTTAGTTAAAATGACAGTTTAAACCGCCGTTATTTTCAGGGTAAAAACGACCTTTTTAGTTAGTTAAAACGACATTTTTGAAGCACTATTTTTACCCTAATAGAGTGAAATTTTGGTTGGTTAAAACGGCATTTAAAACTGCCGTTTTTATTAGGTTAAAATGGCGTTTGAATTTAGTTGGTTAAAACAATATTTTTGAACCGCCGTTTTTACCTTGACAGTGGTTGGTTAAGGTGACGTTTTTTTATCATTTAAAAAGGCAGTTTTTACCGTCGTTTTTATCGCGTTAAGCAAATAATTTTTTTATTAAAATTTCACAATAACAAAAAATCATAATCCATAAATGAAATATTATATAACTCATAAACAACGTACTAAACATAATATATAATTTTTTAGTATTGGAAATCAAAAGTAATAATTACTATACAAAAACTTGTCTTCCTAAACTAACCAATATACAAACAATACAATAAGTACTAATCAATCAAATCTACCATCCAGTTCCTTAAACTATGTTAATATCTAATAACGTATTTAAACCATCTAATAAGTGCTATTTTTACTACTTAGAATATGAATATATAAGACAAGTAAATTAACTAAGTCATGATGAATAAGATTTGAACGCCAAAAATTTTCTCCTTCTGTAATTAGCTTTAAAACAAGCATGCCTTAATTCTTGGTCTCTTGTGTGAGTTCTATCCCTAGAACTTGCTCCAACATATTTGTTTTTTGTTCTGACACTCCAACTTTTATTATCTAGACCCATCTCCTACATTCAAATTAAAATAATTAGTTTTCATTCAATCTTTTACCACCGCAATAATTATAAGTATACCTCGAGATTTTGTACGAGTAAATGCAAGCTTTTGATTTTTCTACGAGACCAGCAAAAGTTCATCATGCTAGCAGCTTTTGTGATTGACAAATCGAAGTGCTTCTTAATCTCATCATATTCCAACCCACTCTTCTTATTCTTATTGGTAGTACTTGGAACAAGTTCTAATAACTGCTTCTATTCTTAATCATCTTTCTCTTGTTTTATATCTTTCTTGAAATCCTCACCCTCCTACTAGATCTAGCTGCATTCATTTTACAACATAAACATACATTAATTAATTAAGCAATGTTGAAAACTCAACTCAATGTAGCTAGAGAGGAATAATTTTGTTATTCTGCTGGCCTTTTCGTCTTGAAATTTATCACTGAATTCTTAATTTTCTTGTTTCTCTCATAAATAATTTGAGACAATTGAGGAACATAGTGCCTTGAGAAGTAATTTTAGGGAATTAAAAATTAATAGGCAAAATTGAACTATGTTACAGCTCATAAAGAAAGAGGATAATAATCAATAATAAACTTACAATGAACAAAT
>NC_029785.2:38920627-38979192 GCF_000816755.2 Arachis ipaensis | reverse complement strand
TAATAATAATAATAATAATAATACTATTTCTTCCAGTTCATCATAGTTGATGGTTTAATCCACCAAATGCAGTTTGCAATGGTTATTAAAGTTGGAAAAAATAGAACATAGGCTGCTTAATACCATAAAAATGAGAGAAAATGGCATAAGATGTCACCTTTGTGGAGGTGCCCGTTATTGTAAACGATGGCTTCCCTATTGATTTATGCTGAAAGGTCAGAGATTTATAATATCATATCAAACAATAATTACACAATATGAATACATACCTCCAGAGTCTCAAAGGACTTTTAAGGTATTCCAATTCAGAATCAAAATTAGCAATGTAGAGTATAGCTTCCACTCTCTTAAATGCAAAAGGTATATCAAGCATGATCTTAAGAAATTTTTTAGTAGGACCAAGCTTGAAGGGATATTCGTCTTGGAACTCCCTCAGCTTAGTTTCTTCTTCTTTGGTTGGAGCCATCTTCAACAAACTCTCCAGAAGTTCTGTTCCCAGTGTATCATAGTTGCCTATTCCTAGAAAAAGAATAAAAAATAGGTATTTTAAAATCTCATTGAAAAATAAAGGCCCTTAAATAGTAGTTTCCATTTTATTAATAGTTATTAGTTTCACTTTCTCTGAGAGCTTCACAAACTTTATCAATAGTATATATATTTATCACAAACTTCTCACTCTTTGTGGTGGCTTCCCCTCATTAGAAGCTTTATTAGCATCAATTTTCTTACTGCAAATATACAATAATTAAAACACAAATGATAAGAATTGGGTAAACAAAAAAGAAAGTTAGCAAACAACTGTTCCACAAAAATTGGAAGGAGTAATCTAAAGGAAATAGAAAGTGAGAAGTGAAAACCAAAATAGTAAATTAGCAAATATACTAGTCCTTTAAACATTTAAAAACTAATAAAATGCCAAAATTGATACCAGTACCATGTCATTTCAGAGTTATTTTTCCGTTGAAGTTATTTGAATTTAATGACCTATGATTAAAATTAACCCATTTGATCATCAAACAAACTATTGTTGGTAGGGAGCAAGACAAATATAGAGACTTATTTCTAATATATGTTACAAAAATCAAGCAAACAATTGTTACAAGAATGCAAGTTGTTGCATATTTCCAATTGTATCCAGTATAGTACTACTGAAACCACAGCTAAAAGGAATTCCAGAAGACAAATTAAAAAAGTGCATTGTTAAAGTTGTCTGATCAAGCATAATTGTTAAATTNATTCAAGAACAAAATACAAAGAAAAATGAATTCAAATACTCAAATCAGCGAATTTATCAATAAAAATGAGATTAAATCTTCAAGCAAGTTGAATTCAAATACTCAAATGAATTGGTTTGTTCTAACTTCTTAACTATTACATGAGACAGAAAGTTGAAAAATCAAGTATCATGGAAACAATTCTTACAAGAAAGAAGTCTTGCTGAGAAAGTGACATAAAGAATTCAACTCAAAAATCTAAAGATCACAAAAGAAGTGACACAGAACTACAAGTAGTACAAAAAAAGAATAAATTAATTGAACAACAAAAAATCTTTAGTATAAAAAAAAATATAGAAAACTCAAAGTGTAAAACACCTAAACTAATTGAATCGGAAGACAGATTCGGTTTTGCACAATCAACACATATCAGCAACAACATCTTCAATTATAAAACCAAAATGCTCGAAATTGCTAATAAATGGAGAATTGGCAAACCTTGTTGGAAATATGATAAGTGGATATCTTATACGCTTTTACTTTGCATTTTCATAGTGTTTTGAGTTGTATTTTATTAATTTTATTAAGTTTTAGTACGTTTTAGTTAAAAATTCATCTTTTGGATGCTAATTTAAGTTTTTGTGTTTTTACTATAATTTTAGGTGATTTTTGGGCAAATTTGCCAAAATTGGCGAAGTCTTGATCAGAGCTGAAGAAAGGATAGCAGATGCTGTCAAATTTCGACCTCTGCGCATTTCAACGAGCATATCTTGAGCTACAGAGGTCCAATTGACGCGTTCTAAATGGCGTTGGAAAGCTAACTTTCAAAGCTTTCTAACAATATATAATAGTTTATACTTATTTTCCAGATCACTCCCCCTAACTGGCGTTGAACATCCACATATGGAGTTCAACGTCCAAGAAGGACCAAGCTCAGCGTTAAACGCCCAAAGATGGCATTCAACACCACCAAGGGACCAAGGGAGTAGCACATTCACCCCCTAACTGGCGTTCAATGCCCATTCTCCAAGTTGAACGCCAGGCTTGGATGAAGCTCTCAACCAAAGTGGGTCCAAAGTGGATTTTAGCACTCTTTAGCCTAGATTCGTTTATCCTTGAACTTTTTAATTTTAAATTAACATTTCTTAGGGTTAGCATCTCCTATTTAAAGAGGAGATCACTTAGGTCTAGAATCAATCACGCATAGAACATTACTTTCAGATCTAAGTTTTTTCTGTAAATTATGAGCAACTAAACCTCCTAGTTTAAGGTTAGGAGCTCTCCGTATCCTATGGATTAATATTATTACTTTTCTATTTTAATATATGTTTGATTCCATTGTATAATGTATTGTCATTTTCATCTTATGAATATGGGGTGGAACGAAAGTATGACCCCTTATTCTACATGAATTCTTACGAGTCCTGACCTGGATAGTATTGAGCTAAAGCTTGAGAATACATCACCTGAACCAATAATTTATCTGGGCTAATTGGGATATGTGACATATAATCTTGTTAGTCATGGGTGATGACGTTTCTGTGGTGCTAAGGCTAGAATATTGAGCTTCATTCTCCGATCCGAAAGATTTGACCTTATCTGTGGCACTTTAAGTAGGATCAATGGAGAGTGAATTACGTGAGCTTCACCCTTGTTCATATTAAAACACCATTGACAACGGTGTTTAATATGGATTAGAGGAGATTAACTTGCTGAGAGGACAGGAGTTAATAACTTACAGCTTTGCCATATAATGAATCATTCATTATTAAAGTAGTTAGTAAGAAGTATTAATCCAGAAAGATAAAGCATCTCCAAAGCCTTAAATGATTTCTCATTATTATTTTTACGTTAATTCTTTATTGCTTTCTTTACTATTTTATTTTATGCGCCTACAACAACAACCACTATCTATTTATTCACCTGACTAAGATCTGCAGGATAACCATTGCTTGCTCAATCCACAATCCTTGTGGGATCGACCCTCACTCACTTGAGGTATTACTTGGACGACTCGGTGCACTTGCCGGTAAAGTTGTGCGAGTTCAATTTCGTGCACTAGAATATCACATAGTTGGAGGAAAGTGAGGAGATACAGAGAGAGATGAGCTTGGAGCACAAGGGCAAAAGCTTGGAATTATCACAGAGAGCCAAACGATTTTCGACAAGGTTATTAGAAAGTATAAAACAATGTTAAGTGTGTGCGAATTTTAAAAACCATAAACTAACCGATAAGTGCACTGGGTCGTACTAAGTAATACCTCAGGTGAGTGAGGGTCGATTCCACGAGGATTAATGGATCAAGAAACAATGGTTGAATAATTAACTTAGTCAGACAAGTAAAAAGGAGTGTTTTGAGTTCTAAATTGCATAAAATAGTAATTCAGAAGATTTAAGAAAGCAAACAGTAAATGGGTTGTGAGAATTATATGAGAAAATAGTTAAGGCTTTGGAGAAGTTCAAAAATTTTCGGATTAACAATTCTTATTAGCTACCTTGATTATACAAAGATTTAATTCAAAGCAAACTTTAAATGATTAGACTCTAATTCCTTGGTAATTTAATCCTCCTCTAACTCAACTAATCGCCAATTCCTTAGTCACTTAATTTAATTAGAGGGTTTTAAGTTCAAACCCTAGTTTATAAGCCACACAAAACTCTAAAAATCCAAAGATGATATGATTATATGTCACGTATCACATTAAGTCCAGATAGTTAGAGAGTCTTGAGAATTTAGTTCCAAGCTGTTAAGTGATGTAACTTTTCCAAGATTCAACAAGAATTCAATTTAGAAAAGAGTTATTTTCCAATACACTCTAATCCGTAGGATGAAGAACGAAACTGATTCTTGAATATAAATCAATGCATTAATCCATCCAAAAAAATAGAGCTCCTAACCTTAACAATGGAGGTTTAGTTAATTAGTTGCTCATTGTGTGGAAAACCCTGGCAGAGAAAAGTGTGAAAGTACGGAAGAAGAGAAGAAGAAGTCCTAGGCCAAGTTATCTTCCCCTTTTATATCTAATCCTAATTGATACAAAATATAATTTCTAAAACCTAAAAATATCTTTTTTAAATTTAAAAATTATTTTAAAAACTAAATTAAATCAAAAGATTTGATGTTGATTCACGCAGAAGCCCTTTTTTTTTCAATATATGGGCGCCAAACTTGAGCTGGGTGACATTTGGCGCCACCATAGCAGCAACAGAAGGGGTTGTGTGATCTGGCCCCAAATGCCGGTGAGGTGGCGTTTGGCGCCACCCTGACAGCAGCAGAATTAAGCCCTTTTCTCCTTTTTGAACCCGGCCAAACTCGCTCGAATGCTACTTGAAATAAATTAAATTAAAAAATAACTCAAAGTAGCATTCATGGTGGCTTAAAACACCTAAATCTTGATTTAATTCAACAGATTCACATGGAAATACACTAAGAAAAGATAAGAAAGATGCTCACGCATCACAACATCAAACTTGAATTGTTACTTGTCCTCAAGCAACAGAAGATAATATAAACCTTAGATGTGAATTTGCATGAGAGTTGAGTTTTTAATTAAGCTCATGTCTATCTTCTGAGTTAGGTTACAGCATTATGACCACGAATAGTTTCGGCATCTACTATCCTTTGAAGCTTAGGAGTGTTAATGTCATATAGAACTAGAATCCGAATAATATTATGAATTCTCTTGCTTTTTAACTTCGGATTAATCCTTGAACACAGCATTTTCTTGTCTTTTCTTTGGTGCTTTGCACCTTGAGCCTAACCATGACTCTAAATGTTTTGTCTAAAGCTTTGCTTGAAATAGAAACACCACAAGCACTTATCTGGGAAACTCTTTGAGTTCGGATCTTTTTTATTGTACTTTTTTAGTCAGTGGTGCTCAAAGCCTTTGGCATACTCTTTATTGCATTTGGCTTTGATTCTAAGTATTCTGTCTCAAGAATTCCTTGACACAGTCACACCACAAGCATATAGCTAGGAAAACAACTCTTTGAGTTTTTGATCATTCTTAACCTTTTTAGCCATTAATGCTCAGAGTCTTGGACCTTTCCTTTCCTTTTATTTCTTTTTCCTTTTGCTCTTTCTTTTGCTTCAAGGATTAATTTCTAGTTTAATTTAGAGAATTCATAATATTTCTCTAAATTTCTGTTCCTTATGCATTTATACCCTATGATTCAAAGTCACAGATAGACACCACCACATCTAAGTAAATAAGACTACTCTTGAATAATAACTCAATTTCTCATGGATTACATCACTTCTTTTTTTTGGATTCAAGGTTAGTGAGCGGTACATGAGACATCCTTTCAAATTTAAGAACAACTGAATTAAACTAAAACCTAAGAAACTGAAAAATCATGCAACAGATAAAGAAAAGCAACAGAAAATAGGAACATATCATAATAATAATAATAGTGGAAGGAAAATAGGAAGTGAAAAAAGAACTGAACCACCTCAGTAATCACGGTGGGTGTCCCTCTCCTCAGGCTGTGCTCTGTACGGTCCTCTTAGTCACCCTATATCCTATCTTATCTGAAGAAGCTCATGTTGCTGAGTCTCTTGCTCCGCCACAATCTGATGGAGAGGGACGCCGTGACTATCTTGGTTCATCCTCATCTACTCAAGAGAGGATATCAGGTGCTGCTAATACTTCAGAGGTGGGAAGTAGTATCCTGAGGTACGAGAGGCTGGTCCTGCTGAGGCTCCTCCTCGACCTGATCTCCTCTTTGGACTCTCTGGTACTCTCTCACATACTCCATGGTCTTCTTGGTGATTGGTTTCTCAACCAGAATGGGAAAATCATTCTCCACTTTCACCCTAGCAGTATCACAGAGGCGGTAAATGAGATGCGAGAATTCTAGCTTGTCATGTGAAGAGGGGTTGGGAGTAATATTGTATATCTGTTGTACAATGATGCTCGGTATATCCACATACTCTCTGTTCATGATACAATGGATCAGTATGGCTCAGTCCACAGTGCATTCTGATCGATTGCTAGTAGGAAGGATTGATATACTCTCTATTCATGATACAATGGATCAGTATGGCTCGGTCCACAGTGCATTCTGATCGATTGCTAGTAAGAAGGATGGACCTCCGGATGAAGTCCAACCATCCCCTATCTAGAGGAATGAGGTCACTGCTCTTTAGTTGGTTTGGTCAACCATCCGAACCCAGCCTCCATTGGGCTCCTGGGAGGCAAATCTCAACAAGCACCCGGTCTAAGTTTTGTTCCAATTCACCCTCTCACTGTAGCTATCCATAGTGTGCTTAGTAAGTGGCAGTTGGAGGGCTTGCCGGATACTCCTTAGAGTGAAGTCAAAGACATTCCATCTCACAAAACTCTGATGGTTCTTCTCATTCCCCCCTTGGACATCTTTATTGGTGATCCAAGTGTTGCCATAGAACTCTTGAACCATCAATTTTCCAACCTCAGTGTGCGAGTCATAGAGAAATTGCCAACCCTACCTCTCAATTTGAAACCGGGTTTCTGGATACTCATCTAGTTTCAATGCAAATTTTACCTCCGAAATCACGGCTCTCTTAGAAGTAACCTTAAATAAGTTCTCCTCATGTAACTTGGAGCAAAACCTTCTTGAGTCAAAGGAGCCGGTCGTTGGTTCTTTACCCTTTCTCTTCTTTGAAGTCTCAGTGGTCTTTGGTGCCATTAAATAAAATAGAAAAATCAACGAGCAACGCGACAACACCAAACTTGAACGATTGTTCATCCCTGAGAAAAATTAGATAAAGCAAAGAGAAGGAGAAGAATGGGAAGAACAAAGTGGTAGTGCGGGCGGGAGGGGGTGGGGTAGAAGAATGTGATGGTTATTTTTGTGTTGGAAGGGTAAGAAGATGGAGATATAAGAAATTAGAAAAGTTAAAAAAATTGAAAAAGGACAGGGAAGGAAAGAATGGGGGTCACGGTGGGGTTTGGAAGGGGGGAAGGGAATATGTATTGTTGTTGTGGGTAAGGAATGAAAGAAGGGAGGGGTATATATAGATAGGGGAGGGGACATTGGGGCTGGGAAAGAAAAAAGAAAAAGAAAAGAAAGGGAAAAAAGGAGGGGGTTCGGTTAAAAAAGGTGAGGGTTGGTGGTTTATGGGAAAATAGGGGATTTAGGGAAGGGAGATTGAAGTAGAGATTTGACTGGGGGGAAGATATGGGAAAGATGAAGCTGATTTGATGGGAGATATGGGGAATAGGAGTTGTCAGGGTGTTGAAAAGGGAAGATAATCATGAGTGATTCTCGTTGAAAATTTAAATTTTAAATCAAATCTCCTGTGTTCTTGTACCTGGCGCCAAATGCTAGTGATGCAGTGTTTGGCACCACCATGCCTGAATTGGTTTTGAAAGTTAAAACGCTCATGGCGCTAAACGCCAGTGACGTGGCATTTGGCGCCCAATCCCTAATTTTTTTTATGAAAATATGGTGCCAAATGCCAGGGTGGCAAAGTTTGGCACCACCCTGGCAGCGTGAAACTCCCCTAAAATATGCATGGCTGGTGCCAAACTTCAAATTTCTATGTCTGGCGCCACCCCTCCAGCAAAATTCACCTCGAAATGCTTCAACTCTGGCGCCAAACTTCAAAATTTCAAGTTTGGCGCCACCATGGCAGCGTGAAACTCCCTCAAATTACGTGCACCTCTCAAGTTTGGCACCATCTCTCTTAGTGGCTAATTTCTTGAAACACGTGCATGTGGCACCAAACTTGAGGTTCTCAAGTTTGCCATCACCTTGGCTGAATGTACTCCCATCCAGGGTGGTTTGAAATTCCTTCTAGTTGCACCTGTTCCTATTTTAAACACTTTCCATGACTAAAACACACGTAAAAGAAGGAAAATTATAAAAAAATTAAAACAAACTAAATAAATTCAAAACAAATAAAAAATATATGGATACGGATTATTGGGTTGCCTCCCAACAAGCGCTTCTTTGACATCAATAGCTTGACGGTCAGCTCTGCTAAGTCAGCAGATGAGCGGACCTCTGACGATCAACCTCGCCTCCAAGATAGTGCTCTAGCCTCTAGCCATTGACAGTGAACCTCCTTCAGAGCTTTCTTCTTGGATCTCCACATGACCATAAGGAGACTGGTTACCACAAACGGTCTTGACCATCGTGACTTCAACTTCCCGAGAAAGAGTTTGAGCCTTGAATAGAAAAATAAGACTTTCTAACCTGGCTCAAATGCTCTGGTGGCTATCTTCTTATCATGCCACATCTTTGTCTTCTCTTTGTAGAGCTTGGAATTCTCATATGCCAAATTTTTGAATTCATCAAGCTCATTCAGTTGAAGGAGCTTCTTTTCTCCTGCAACTTTGGCATCAAAGTTCAGGAACTTTGTTGCTCAGTATGCTCTGTGCTCCAACTCCACTGGCAAGTGACAGGCTTTGCCATAGACGAAATGATATGAGGACATGCCTTGGAGGTTGTGCACTAGCCTCCTTGATGCGGAAATTTATAACCCACAAACTAACCGGCAAGTGCACCGGTTCGTACCAAGTAATACCTCAGGTGAGTGAGGGTAGTGTTGAAGGTTCAAAGACATTAAACAATATAAAGAATATTGAAGAAAGGCAAGTAATTAAGTTGGGAACAAGGTATGGAGAAGACAGTTAAGTCTTCAGAGTTATCTATTTTTCGGATTTATTTTTCTTATTAATTTATTTTAATCATGCAAGATTTAATTCATGGCAAACTATATGTGACTAGATCCTAATTCCTTAAACCTTCCTAGTCTCCTCTAAAATTCATCAACAGCCAATTCCTTGGTCAATTAATTCCAATTAGGGGGTGAAGTTCAATTCTAGTTATATGCCATAGAAATCCTAATTCCCAAATATAAAAGGATTATATGTCACGGATCCCATTAAATTCAAATAATTACAATTTAGGAGAATTTGTTTTCAAGCTGTTGTTCAAGTAAAGAGCTTTTCCAAGTTATACAAGAACTCAATTAGAAAAAGGGTCATACTTCCGTTCCACCCAAATTCATAAAATAAAGAACGAAAACAATTCTTGAAATATAAATCAGTACATGAATTAAAATAGAAAAATAATAAAATCAATCCATACAATGGACAGAGCTCCTAACCTTAATAGTGGAGGTTTAGTTGCTCATGGTTCAGAATGAAAATAAGGATTGTAAATTGTGAATTGGAATGGAATAATGTTGTTCTGGAATCCCCCTGTTGGAATTCCTTTTTATATCTAATCCTAATTAATTTAAAATCTATCTTCTAAAACTAAAATAATATCTTTTCCTATTTTAAAAATAAAAATTAAAGCAATCAACATGTCTTCAATTGATGGATGGGGACCACTTGCTTCGTAGGGTCCACGCCTAACTTGAAGTGGGGATAACCATTCTTGTATGAATCTCCCTTGAGTCTCTGCTATTCCTTGGCTCTAGTCTATGTTTCTGGGCCAAAAACTGGGTTGAAACTCGGCCTGAAATTGCCCCCAGTGTTTTCTGCGAATTCTGCACGTGGCGTATGTCATGCGTACGCGTCAGTCACATGTACGCGTCGATGGTCTTCTTCGCGTGTCACGCGTATGCGTCAAGTACGCGCACGCGTCACTGAGCAACTTCGCTTTTCACGCGTATGCGTCAGGTACGCGCATGCGTCACCATGGATAGCTCCAAATCACGTGTACACGTCAAGCACGTGCACGCGTCGCTCCTCGCTGGTCAGCTCCTTGGTTTCTTCTCTTTCTCTGCAGAAACTCCTTCAAATCCATCCGAATACTACCTTAAATAAACAGAATTGCACAAGACTCATAGTAGCATCCATAGTGGCTAAAAGAATATTAATTCTTGATAAAACTTAACAAATTAAATGAAAATTCACTAGGAAAAGATAGGAAAGATGCTCATGCATCACAACACCAAACTTGAATTGTTGCTTGTCCTCAAGCAACCAACTAATATAAGCTTAGGATGTGAATTTGCATGAGAGTCAGAGTTCAATTAAGCTCATGTCTCTTCTTATAGTGGGGTTTACAACTGCAATCCTGAATAGTTTTGGCATCTCACTCTCCTTTGAATCAGAAGAATGTCAGTGTCATTCGGAATTAGAATCCGGATAATATTATGAATTCTCTGATCTTTTGCAACTCAATTTAACCCTTGAACACAGTAATTTTTTCTTTTCTTTGGTACTTTGCACCTTGAGCCTAGCCGTGACTTTAAATGTTTTGTCTCAAGTTTTACTTGACACAGAAACACCACAAACACTTAACTGGGGAACTCTTTTGAAGTTCTGATTTTTCTTTTAGTTACTCTCAGACAGTGGTGCTCAAAGCCTTTGGCATTCTCTGCTAATTGCAATTGATCTCGACTCTAAATGTTTTATCTCAAGGATTACTTGACACAAGAACACCACAAACATGTGACTAGGGAAACAAATCTTTGAGCTTTTAATCATGTCTAACCTCCCTAGTCATTGATGCTCAGAGCCTTGGACCTTGCTCTCTTTTTTTTTTCACTGTCTCTTTTGCTTCAAGGATTAAACTTTTACTTATTTCAGAGAAGTCATAATAATTCTCTAGATCCTTGTTCCTTGTACATCAACATTCTTTGATTCAAATTTAAATATGCACTATTTATGTCATGCATTCAGAGTCACAGAAAATACCACCACATTTGAATAATTGAGACTACTCTTCAATATAAACTCAATTTCTCATGTAATATATCACTTCTTTTTCTTTTTCTTTTTAGATTCAAGTTCAGTGAGCGGTACATGAGACAAATAACAGAATGAAACTAATTCTAAGAACTGAAAGTACTAAAGATCATGCAGGCAAAACAACAGAAAACAGAAAACAACAAAATAAGAATGGAAGAGAAATAGAATGAAAGGAACTCAACCACCTTAGTTATGCTGGTGGCCATCTCATTCCTCCATGAAGAACATTCATCTTCCTTTGGTGCTATTAAAATAAACAGAGAAGCCATAAGCATAGCGACAACACCAAACTTAAAGGTTTGCTTGTTCTCAAGCAAAGAAGAACTGAAAACAAAAAACAAATAGTAAGATGAAATAATAATAAAAGGATAAAAGAACGAGAGAGAGAATTAGGATTTGGGGGTGGATGATTTGAATTCAGGCACTGAGGGGTTTAATTTGGGCGTCGCACATGACGTGTACGCGTCAGGGACGCGTACACATGGACTTGGTTTTGTGTGAATCGCGCGAAGGCGGCCGTGCGCACGCACAACTCTCTGCTCGGGTGGTATGGAAATCAAAATTTTCAGATGATGCGTGCGCGTCATGCACGTGCACGCGTGGATGGCCATTTGGGAAAAGGACGTGCATGCGTCAGGGATGCGTATGCGTGATCGACTTTGTGCTTCTAGCACACATCCAGCCCCAAGCCATTACAATTTTCTGCCCAAATACTCATTGACGCCAATTTTCAGGGTCACACATACGCGTCAGGGACGCGCACGCGTGGGTGGCTGGTACGCGGAATCGTGATCTCACACTTTTCTCACAACTCCGTGCAACTAACCAGCAAGTGCACTGGGTCGTCCAAGTAATAAACCTTACGTGAGTAAGGGTCGATCCCATGGAGATTGTCGGCTTGAAGCAAGCTATGGTCATCCTTGTAAATCTCAGTCAGGCGGATTCAATTGGTTATGAGGTTTTGATAATTAAAATATAAATAAAACATAAAATAAGATAAAGTTACTTATGTAATTCATTGGTGGGAATTTCAGATAAGCGTCTGGAGATGCTTTGTTGCTTCTGAATCTCTGTTTTCCTATTGCCTTCTTCCAACCATGCGTTACCTCCTTCCATGGCAAGCTGTAAGATCCTCTCAGTGAAAATGGTCCTCTACGGTTTCTGCATGGCTAATCAACTATCAGATTTCTCGTCTCGGATGAAAAAATACCAGGTACAACTACCGCATGGCTAATCATCTGTCGGTTCCCGCTAGCATCGGAATAGAATCCATTGATCCTTTTGTACACTGCCACTTGCGCCCAACATTCGCAGGTTTGAAGCTCGTCACAGTCATCCCTTCCCGGATCCTACTCGGAATACCACAGATAAGGTTTAGACTTTTCGGATCCCAGGAATGGCTGCCAATAATTCTAGCCTATACCACGAAGATACTAATCTCATGGACTTGGTCCGTGTATTAGATATCCAAGAGAATATACTCCAACTATCGTCCAATGACTACGTTGAACATCATGTAGACCGCTTTGTGGTTGTCAGGCACGCGATCTTGGCTAAGCGAGTAACGAAGATTGGGTGATCGTCACGGGTCACCCCTTCATTCTGACTTAACTGAATTAAGTACGAGAGTATATCTTGGAGAAGAAGTAGGTGTGAATTGAATAGAAAACAGTAGTAATTGCATTAATTCATGAAGAACAGCAGAGCTCTACACCTTAATCTATGGGGTGTAGAAACTCCACCGTAGAAAATACATAAGTGAAAAGAGGTCTAGGAATGGCCATGAGGCCAGCCCCCAAATGTGTACAATGACATAAACAACTTTTAAACAACTTTTAGAGATTTAATTTTCATCTCATGACATTTTAGATCTGAACTTTGTACTCTTTGACGGCATGAGTCTCTAAACTCCATTGTTGGGGGTGAGGAGCTCTGCTGTGTCTCGATGAATTAATGCAAGTATTTCCATTTTCCATTCAAACATGCGCGTTCCTATCTAAGATATCCATTCACGCTTAATTATGGAGAAGGTGATGATTCATGACACTCATCACCTTCCTCAATCAATGAACGTGTGTCTAACAATCACCTCTGTTCTACATTAGATTGAATGAGTATCTCTTAGATTCCTTAATCAAAATCTCCGTGGTATAAGCTAGATTGATGGCGGCATTCATGAGAATCCGGAAAGTCTAAACCTTGTCTGTGGTATTCCGAGTAGGATTCTGGGATTGGATGGCTGTGACGAACTTCAAACTCGCGAGTGCTGGCCGTAGTGACAGATGCAAAAGGATAGTAAATCATATTCCGGTACGATTGAGAACCTGCAGATGATTAGCCGTGCGGTGACAGCGCACCTGGACCCTTTTCACTGAAAGGTTTAAAATTCAGATTTTTATTTCAAAATTTAAAATCTTTTTCAAATCATATCTTTTTCAAAACTTCCTAACCATTTTTTTTCTTTTCTCTCTCTCCATTTTTCGAAAATCTTCACCTAATTTTATTTATTTTATTTTAATTTATTTTATTTTCAAAATAAATACTAAATAAATAAATAAAAATAAATTTTCTCTATTTTACATCATCTCCCTTTCTCCATCATGGATCTAAGTGGAAATGAACAGTCCAGAAGGACTCTGGGGTCTTATGCTAACCCCACTGCTGCTTCATATGGGAGTAGTATCAGTATACCGCTCAAGAGCTCATTGATACAGTTGCCAGAAATCAGCATCTGTACCTAAGCAGTGACCCTTCCATGAAAGAAGAGGCTAAAATAGTAACTGCTGAACTCAGTCCTGTAGAACAAGCTGCTGAATTCAATCAGCAATTGGACTTTCTAACAAAGCAGTTAGCCGAATTCAAGGATAGACTACAAGAGACAAAGATGGCTAATATAAATATGGAAGTACAATTAAAGCAAACAAAGCAGCAGCTGTCAAAACAAATAACAGAAGAATGCCAAGCAGTTCAATTAAGAAGTGGAAAAACATTAAATACCCCACCTCAAGGCAGCAGGAAGCCAAGAAATGAGCAAACCACCAAAAATCTATTTGAGGACAGTAAGAGCCCGGGGAAAAGTAATTATGGCATTAAAACGCCAGAAATTGGGTGGAAGGCTGGCACTGAACGCCCAGACCATGCTCAGGACTGGCGTTCAACGCCAGAAACAAGCAAGGAACTGGCGTTGAACGCCCAAAAGAAGCACAGTTCTGGCGTTCAGATGCCAGGAACAGATGAGGAGTTGGCGTCTAACGTCACTCCAGCTTCTAACTCTGGCACTCAATTGCCAGAGAGGGATCAGACATACACAAGTGCTGATGACAACCCATCTAAAAAGGCTTCTTCAACCACTTCTGTAGGAAATAAACCTACAGCAACCAAGGTTGAGGAATATAAAACCAAGATACCTTATCCTCAAAAACTCCACCAAGAGGAGCAGGATAAGCAATTTGCTCGCTTTGCAGATTATCTCAGGACTCTTGAAATAAAGATTCCGTTTGCAGAAGCACTTGAGCAAATGCCTTCTTATGCCAAGTTCATGAAAGAGATCTTGAGTCATAAGAAGGATTGGAGAGAAACTGAAAGAGTTCTCCTCACTGAAGAATGCAGTGCAGTCATTCTGAAAAGCTTTCCTGAAAAGCTTAAAGATCCCGGAAGCTTTCTGATACCATGCACATTAGAGGGAAATTACACCAGGACAGCTTTATGCGATCTTGGGGCAAGCATCAACCTAATACCTGCATCCACTATTAGAAAGCTTGGTTTAACTGAAGAAGTTAAACCAACCCGGATATGTCTCCAACTTGCTGATGGCTCCATTAAATACCCATCAGGCGTGATTGAGGACATGATTGTCAGGGTTGGGCCATTCGCCTTTCCCATTGACTTTGTAGTGCTGGAGATGGAGGAGCACAAGACTGCTACTCTCATTCTAGGAAGACCTTTCCTAACAACTGGACGAACTCTCATTGATGTCCAACACTGGAAATAACCCTGAGAGTCAATGAGGATGAGTTTAAGTTGAATGCTGTCAATGCCATGCAGCATCCAGACACACCAAAAGACTGCATGAAAGTTGATCTTATTGACTCTTTGGTAGAAGAGATCAACATGGCTGAGAGTCTCGAATCAGAGCTGGAAAACATCTTTAAAGATGTTCCACCTGATCTAGAGGATTCAGAGGAATTGAAAGAGTCTCTGAAATTTCCTCAGGAAGAGGAAAAACCTCCTAAACCCGACCTCAAACTATTACCACCATCCCTGAAATATGTATTTCTGGGAGAAGGTGATACTTTTCCAGTGATCATAAGCTCCGCTTTAAATCTATAGGAAGAGGAAGCACTAATTCAAGTGCTAAGGACACACAAGACAGCTCTTGGGTGGTCCATAAGTGACCTTAAGGGCATAAGCCCAACTAGATGCATGCACAAGATCTTATTGGAGGACAATGCTAAGCCAGTGGTTCAACCACAGAGGCGGCTAAATCCTGCAATGAAGGAAGTGGTGCAGAAAGAGGTCACCAAATTACTGGAGGCTGAAATTATTTATCCTATTTCTGATAGCCCCTGGGTGAGTCCTGTTCAAGTTGTCCCTAAAAAGGGAGGCATGACAGTGGTTCATAATGAAAAAAATGAATTGGTTCCTACAAGAACAGTTACAGGGTGGCACATGTGTATTGATTACAGAAGGCTCAATACAACCACCAGAAAGGATCATTTTCCTTTACCATTCATAGACCAGCTGCTAGAAAGACTAGCAGGTCATAATTATTACTGCTTTTTGGATGGCTATTCAGGCTGCAACCAAATTGCAGTAGATCCCCAAGATCAAGAGAAAACAACATTCACATGTCCATCTGGAGTATTTGCTTACAGAAGGATGCCTTTTGGGCTGTGTAATGCGCCTGCAACCTTTTAGAGATGCATGCTCTCTATTTTCTCTGATATGGTGGAAAAATTTTTGGAAGTCTTCATGGATGACTTCTCAGTATATGGAGACTCATTCAGCTCCTGTCTTGATCACCTAACACTGGTTTTGAAAAGATGCCAAGAGACCAACCTGGTTTTAAACTGGGAAAAATGTCACTTTATGGTGATTGAAGGGATTGTCCTTGGGCATAAAATTTCAAACAAGGGAATAGAAGTGGATCAAGCTAAAATTGAGGTAATTGAAAAATTACCACCACCTGCCAATGTTAAGGCAATCAGAAGCTTTCTGGGGCATGTAGGATTCTACAGGAGGTTTATAAAGGATTTTTCAAAAATTGCAAAACCTCTAAGCAATCTGCTAGCTGCTGACACGCCATTTGTGTTTGATATAGAGTGCCTACAGGCGTTTGAAACTCTGAAAGCTAAGCTGGTCACAACACCAGTTATCTCTGTCAATATGGAGGTCATTTCGGAGGTGAGCGAACAGCCACCAAGGTCCTCCAATGTGGTTTCTACTGGCCTACACTTTACAGAGATTCCCGAGAGTTTGTACGTAACTGTGACAGTTGCCAGAGAGCTGGTAATTTGCCTCACAGTTACGCCATGCCTCAACAAGAAATCTTGGAAATTGAGTTGTTTGACGTATGGGGTATTGATTTCATGGGGCTTTCCCACCATCATACTCAAACACTTATATTCTGGTGGCAGTTGACTATGTATCAAAATGGGTTGAGGCCATTGGCACACCCACCAATGATGCTAAAACAGTGCTGAAGTTCCTCCAGAAACATATATTCAGCAGGTTTGGTGTCCTTAGGGTACTAATCAGTGATGGGGGCACTCACTTCTGCAACAAACAGCTTTACTCTTCCATGGTCCGGTATGGAATTCGCCACAAAGTGGCGACTCCATATCATCCACAGACAAATGGGCAAGCTGAAGTTTCTAACAGAGAACTAAAAAGAATCCTGGAACGGACTGTAAGTACCCGTAGAATGGATTGGGCACGAAGCTTGGATGATGCTCTGTGGGCTTACAGAACAGCATTCAAGACTCCTATAGGGACCTCTCCGTACCAACTTGTGTATGGTAAGGCTTGTCACTTGCCTGTGGAACTGGAACATAAGGCCTACTGGGCAACCAGATTCCTAAACTTTGATGCCAAACTAGCTGGAGAAAAAAGATTGCTCCAGCTGAATGAGCTAGAGGAATTCAGGTTCACTGCATTCGAAAATGCCAAGCTTTATAAAGAGAAGTAAAAAAGGTGGCATGACAGAAAGCTGTCATCTAGAATCTTTGAACCAGGACAAAAAGTTCTATTATTTAACTCTAGGCTCAGGCTTTCAATTTTAAATTATATCTTTTCTTATCATACTTATTTCTTTTTAAATCATATCTTCTATCTTATCTTTCTCCTTATTTTCGAAAACCCACCCCCTTCCCTTTTAAAAACACATTCGGCCTCCCTTCTCTCATCCACCATTCAACACTAGCTCTCCTTCTATTCCCTCTCCTTTCTTTTCTTTTGCTTGAGGACAAAAAACCTCTAAGTTTGGTGTGTTTATCCGTGATCACTAAATCATACCCACTAAGATCATGGCTCCCAAAGGAAAATAACCTCTTTCCAAAACCACTTTGGAATCAAGGGAGGTTCTTAACCAAAGAACATTCAGACCATTACTACAAAATAATGGGTCTAAGATCAGTGATCCCGGAAGTTAAGTTCGATCTGAAAGAAGATGAATATCCGGAGATCCAAAAGCAGATTCGAAACAGGAACTGGGAAGTCCTAGCTAATCCTGAAACGAAAGTGGGAAGGAATATGGTTCAGGAATTCTATGCTAATCTGTGGCAAACAGACAGGCAGAGAATATCTGGAACTACCTTCTATGACTATCGAACTTTGGTCAGAGGAAAGATTATTCACATCCACAGTGATGATCCATTGCATTATGTTGGGAAAAGAAGTAGAAGTTCATCAACTGATCCCATCTGAATTTTACATACTTGCTAACAAGAACTCCAAGGATGCCAGGTTGGCTTATCCAAGCTTAATCTCTATGCTCTGCAAAGATGCTGGAGTAAAGATGGGAATAACAGAGTACATCTCAGTGGAGCAACCAATCACTAAAATCACAATGGAAAAACAACAAATGCAGGATGACCACACCAAGAGGAGGGCGCAAGAATTCCTCCCAGAAGTCCCTCAATCTGAATATTGGGAACAGCTTGAAGCATCTGTTACCAAGTTGCAAGAATCTATGGACCAAATAAAGGAAGAACAGCAAAATCAAAACAGTATGCTCTGCAAACTGCTCAGGAAACAAGAAGAGCAAGGGCGTGACTTAAAGGAACTGAAGCGTCAGAAGTTATCTCTCGAAGAACCAAGCATTCCACAGACTAGAGGAACATCCACATCCCAAACTCAAGGTTGTTGAGCCCTAATCTTAGCCTTAACTCTGTGATAATTATTCTTATTTGAGTTCTACCTTAGTAGTTATAGTGGTAATTAGTAGTTATTTTATCTCCAATTAAGCTATAATTTATTTTTCTCATCATCATTAAACATGAATAAAATAGAAGATTTTTTTTAGGATAAGGAGGCAATATTTTTCGAGTTTTTAATACAAGAAATTCTGATTAATTACATGTGGTGGCAATGCTTTCTGCCTTCTGAATGAATGCTTGAACAGTGCATATGTCTTTGGAATTTGATGTTCTTGAATGTTAAATATGTTGGCTCTTGAAAGAATGATAAACATGAGACATGTTATTGGTAATCTGAAAAATCATAAAAATGATTCTTGAAGCAAGAAAAAGCAGTGAATACAAAGCTTGCAAAAAAAAAAAAAAATAGAAAAAGCCAATAACTCTTAAAACCAAAAGGCAAGGGTAATAAAAAGGATCCAAGGCTTTGAGCATCAGTGGATAGGAGGGCCTAAGGGAATCAAATCCTGGTCTAAGCGGCTAAACCAAGCTGTCCCTAACCATGTGCTTGTGGCGTGAAGGTGTCAAGTGAAAACTTGAGACTGAGCGGTTAAAGTCAAGGTCCAAAGCAAAAAGAAGAGTGTGCTTAAGAACCCTGGACACCTCTAATTGGGGACTTTAGCAAAGCTGAGTCACAATCTGAAAAGGTTCACCCAATTATGTGTCTGTGGCATTTATGTATCCGGTGGTAATACTGAAAAACAAAGTGCTTAGGGCCACGGTCAAGACTCATAAAAGTAGCTGTGTTCAAGAATCAACATACTGAACTAGGAAAATTAATAACACTATCTGAATTCTAAGTTCCTATAGATGCCAATCATTCTGAGCTTCAATGGATAAAGTGAGATGCCAAAACTGTTCGGAAGTAAAAAGCTACTAGCCCCGCTCATTTAATTAGAATCTGAGCTTCACTCAAAAACTCTGAGATATTATTGTTTCTTGACTCATTTGTATTCTATTTTATTTGTCTAGTTGCTTGGGGACAAGCAACAGTTCAGGTTTGGTGTTGTGATGAGCGGATATTTTATACGCTTTTTGGGGTTAATTTCATATAGTTTTTAGTATGTTTTAGTAAGTTTTTAGTTTATTTTCATTATTTTCTAGGCAAAATTCATATTTCTGGACTTTACTATGAGTTTGTGTGTTTTTCTGTAATTTCAGGTATTTTCTGGCTGAATTTGAGGGAGCTGAGCAAAAATCTGATTCAGGCTGAAAAAGGACTGCTGATGCTGTTGGATCCTGACCTCTCTGCACTCGGAATGGAATTTCTGGAGCTACAGAAGTCCAATTGATGCGCTTCCAATTGCGTTGGAAAGTAGACATCCAGGTATTTCCAGCAATATATAATAGTCCATACTTTGCTCAAATTTGGACGACGTAAACTGGCGTTCAACGCCAGTTCTATGTTGCAGTCTGGCGTCCAGCGCCAGAAACACGTTACAAGTTGGAGTTCAACGCCAGAAACAGGTTACAGCCTGGCGTTGAACGCCCAAAATAGCCCAGGCACGTGAGAAGCTTTAGTCTCAGCCCCAGCACACACCAAGTGGGCCCCAAAAGTAGATTTCTGCACTATCTATCATAGTTTACTCATTTTCTGTAAACCTAGGTTACTAGTTTAGTATTTAAACAACTTTTAGAGATTTAATTTTCATCTCATGACATTTTAGATCTGAACTTTGTACTCTTTTACGTCATGAGTCTCTAAACTCCATTGTTGGAGGTGAGGAGCTCTGCTGTGTCTCGATGAATTAATGCAAGTATTTCCGTTTTCCATTCAAACATGCGCGTTCCTATCTAAGATATCCATTCACGCTTAATTATGGAGAAGGTGATGATTCGTGACACTCATCACCTTCCTCAATCCATGAACGTGTGTCTGACAATCACCTCTATTCTACATCAGATTGAATGAGTATCTCTTAGATTCCTTAATCAGAATCTCCGTGGTATAAGCTAGATTGATGGCGGCATTCATGAGAATCCGAAAAGTCTAAACCTTGTTTGTGGTATTCCGAGTAGGATTCTGGGATTGGATGGCTGTGACGAACTTCAAACTCGCGAGTGCTGGGCGTAGTGACAGACGCAAAAGGATAGTAAATCCTATTCCGGTACGATTGAGAACCTGCAGATGATTAGCCGTGCGGTGACAGCGCACTTGGACCCTTTTCACTGAAAGGAAGGGTGGTAGCCATTGACAACGGTGATCCACCAACACACAGCTTGCCATAGGAGGACGTGCGTGCGTGAACAAGAAGAGAGAGGAAAGCAGAATTTCAGAAGACAAAGCATCTCCAAAACTCCAACATATTCTCCATTACTGCATACAAGTATAATTTGTGTTCTGCCCTTTTTACTTTTTACAACTCAAACTAAAAATTATTATTGATATTATATCCTGACTAAGAGTTACGAGATAACCATAGCTTGCTTCAAGCCAACAAACTCCGTGGGATCGACCCTTACTCACGTAAGGTATTACTTGGACGACACAGTGCACTTGCTGGTTAGTTGTGCGAAGTTGTAAGAGAGTAATGTGAACATTGACATCACAATTTTGTGCACCAAGCTCTTAAGCACACTCTTTTTGCTTTGGACCACGACTTTAACCTCTCAGTCTCAATCTTTTCACTTGACACCTTCACGCCACAAGCACATGGTTAGGGACAGCTTGGTTTAGCCGCTTAGGCCAGGATTTTATTCCTTTGGGCCCTCCTATCCATTAATGCTCAAAGTCTTGGATCCTTTTTACCATTGCCTTTTGGTTTAAAGGGTTATTGGCTTTTTCTACTTGCTTTTTCTTTTTCTTCTCTTTTTTTTCTTTATATTTTTTTTCTTTCACCAATATTTTTTTTTTATTTTTTTCACAAGCTTTGTCTATTCACTGCTTTTTCTTGCTTCAAGAATCAAATTTATGATTTTTCAGATTACCAATAACATTTCTCCTTTTTCATTATTCTTTCAAGAGCCAACAATTTTAACATTCATAAACAACAAATTAAAAAATATGCACTGTTCAAGCATTCATTCAGAAAACAAAAGGTATTGCCACCACATCAAAATAATTGAACTAATTTCAAGATAGGATTCGAAATCATGTACTAGACATAGAAAGGTGAAGGATTCATAGGACATTCATAGCTTTAAGACATAGACACTAGACACCAAGGTTGCGAGAACCGAACCGGTTAATGAACCGGTCGAGTAACTGGTTCAATGGTTTAATGGTTCAACCGGGGTCGAACCGTGGTTGAACCGATTTAATTAAATATAAAATAAAAATATTAAAAAAAAATTTAATATATAACTACCTACAGTTTATTATTAAATATTCATGAAACATCAAAGTTTATAAAAAAAAATTCCTGGATGATGAGGAGGGATCCAAGGCCCAAAAACAACAAAAAACTAACACAAACCTAATACAGAAGATCTAATACCAGCTACATCCAAAAAAAAGGGAAAGGAAAGAGGAACGTTGGAGGGGCTTCGAACAAACTGATGCCCATCTCTTGAATCTGACCTTTTCTTGCCAACAAAAATTATCAGATCATTCAATCCAATTTACCCAATATAATACAGAACAACATAACTCAGAAATTAATGAACCAAAAAGCAACCATTAACTAAGTAAAACAACAAACAACAATAAAAAAATTAATCCAGAAAAATAATCAACTCATAAAAATGAAATTGAAGAAGTAGTGGAAGACTGGAGACTGTACAAAATTAACTCAGAAATTTATCAATAATTGACAATAATTAACTCAACAAAAACAACCTCCCCTGTTAACAAAATCACCAATCAAGGAAGAGAACATCAGTGGCACAGGAAGAGAACTGCGACTGTGTGAACGCGCGGAGCCGACATGAGTTTTCGGCGATGGAGAAGGCGGTGAGGGTGAGTGTGGGTACTGGTTAAGGCTATGAACTCTGATTTTCATTCCTCAATGCATGCGACTTGGGTGAGGGTGAGAGAGAGTGAAGTCAGAGAGAGCTTGAAGAGAGATGTTGAGAAGAGAACGAACCACCGCGACAACAAGAAAAGGATTGCGATTGAAAACGAAGACCACCGGCAAGAAAACGAACGTGCTCGTGGTTTCTTCGCATGTGAGTGACGCCGATGGGAGAAGTGGGAGGCTCGGTTGAGGCTAGTCCGGCGGTGACGGCAGCCTCTGGTTGATGGAGAGTATCTCGATAACGGAGAAGGGGGATGCTGGCATGCTGCTATACTCTGATAAGGTTTAGGGTTGGGTTTGTGAGAGAAAGAAGGGGGAGGGGGTGTGTTGCTTTTTGCCTTTTTATTTTTGCTCAAAACGACGCCGTTCTCCATGTCCATAGCGAACCGGGACTTTAAAAAACCCATCCGGTTTGATCGGTTCGCCGGTTAACCGCCGATTCGATCGGTTTTTTAACCGGTTTTTTGCAACACGGTTTTAGAAATTAACCGGACCGGCCAAATGACCGGTTTCCGGTTAATCCGGTCGAACCGGCCGGTCCGGTCCGGTTTTCAGAACATTGCTAGACACTAATGATCATGTAATAAAGACACAAACATAGACAAAACAGAAAAATAAAAACAAGGAAATTAATGAACGGGCCCACCTTAGTGATGGCGGCTAGTTCTTCCTCTTGAAGATCTTATGGAGTGCTTGAGCTCCTCTATGTCTCTTCCTTGCCTTTGTTGCTCCTCTCTCATGGCTCTTTGGTCTTCTCTAATTTTATGGAGGAGGATGGAATGCTCTTGGTGCTCCGTCCTTAGTTGCCCCATGTTAGAACTCAATTCTCCTAAGGAGGTGTTGATTTGCTCCCAATAGTTTTGTGGAGGAAAGTGCATCCCTTGAGGCATCTCAGGGATTTCTTGATGAGGAATTTCCTCATGCTCTTGTTGAGGTCCATGAGTGGGCTCTCTTGTTTGCTCCATCTTCTTCTTAGTGATGGGCTTGTCTCCTTCAATGAGGATGTCTTCCTCGATGACAATTCTAGCTGACTTGCATAGGGTACAGATGAGATGAGGGAAGGCTAACCTTGCTAAAGTAGAGGGCTTGTCCGCCACCTTGTAGAGTTCTAGGGATATGATCTTATGAACTTCTACTTCCTCTCCATTCATGATGCTATGGATCATGATAGCCCGGTCTATTGTAACTTCAGACTGGTTGCTAGTAGGAATGATAGAGCGTTGGATGAACTCCAACCATCCTCTAGCCACTGTTTTAAGGTCAAGCCTTCTTAGTTGAACCGGCTTACCTCTTGAGTCTCTCTTCCATTGAGCTCCTTCTACACAGATGTCCATAAGGACTTGGTCCAACCTTTGATCAAAGTTGACCCTTCTAGTGAAAGGGTGAGGATCTCCTTGCATCATTGGCAAGTTGAATGCCAACCTCACATTTTCTGGACTGAAATCCAAGTAATTTCCCCGAACCATTGTGAGCCAATTCTTTGGGTTTGGGTTCATACTTTGGTCATGGTTTCTAGTGATTCATGCATTAGCATAGAACTCTTGAACCATTAATATTCTGACTTGTTAGATTGGGTTGGTGAGAGTTTTCCAACCTCTTCTTTGAATCTCATGTCGGATCTCTGGATATTCACTCTTTTTGAGCTTGAAGGGGACCTCGGGGATCACCTTTTTCTTGTCCACAACTTCATAGAAGTGGTCTTGATGGACCTTTGAGATGAATCTCTCCATCTCCCATGACTCGGAGGTAGAAGCAATTACCTTCCCTTTCCTCTCTCTAGAGGTTTCTCCGGCCTTAGGTGCCATTAATGGTTATGGAAAAAATAAAAAGCAGAGCTTTTTCCACACTAAACTTAAAATGTTTGCTCGTCCTCGAGAAAAAGAAGAAAGAAAGGAGTAGAAGAAGAAGAAATGGAGGAGATGGAAGGGGGGTGATGGTTTCGGCCAAAGGGGAGAGAAGTGTTTGTGATATGTGAAAGTGAAGGTAGTGAGGAGGGGTATTTATAGGGTAGGAGAGAGGGGATTCGGTCATGAAGGGGTGGGTTTGGGAGGGGAATGGTTTGAATTTGAATGGTGAGGTAGGTGGAGTTTATGATGGATAGATGTAAGTGGTGAAGAGGATATGGGGAAGAGGGTAGGATTTGATAGGTGAAGGGTATTTGGGGAAGAGTTATTGATGAAATTGGTCAAGGGTATTTGGGAAAGAGGGTTATGAAAAGGTGTGAAGAGGAGAGAAGAAGAGGTTAGGTAGGTGGGGATCTTGTGGGGTCCACAGATCCTGAGGTGTTAAGGAATTCTGCTCCCTGCACCATTCTGGCGTTCAAACGGCCATAGTATGCCAATTCTGGCATTTAACGCCAGTTCTGCTATCTTTCCTGGCGTTAAACGCCAGCTCTGCTACCTTGCCTGGCGTTTAAGCGCCAGTCTGCTCCCCATTTCTGGCGTTTAACGCCAGCCAGACACCAGACAGCCCTTTCTGGCGTTAAAAGCCCAGAGTGCTGCCCATTCTGGTGTTTAACGCCCAAAATGCTGCCAGGCTGGGCGTTAAACGCCCATTCTTCTATCTTTACTGGCGTTTAAACGCTAGTAAGCTTGTTCTCTAGGGTGTTCTGTTTTTTATGCTATTTTTCATTTTGCTTTAATTTTGCAGTTGTTTTTATGACTTCACATGATCATCAACCTAAAAAAAAACATAAAATGACAATGGAAAATAAATAAATATAATTAAATAACATTGGGTTGCCTCTCAATAAGCACTTCTTTAATGTCAATAGCTTGATAGTGAGCTCTTAGAGAGCTTCACAGAGACTCAGAGCTTGATGTTGGCCTCCCAACACCAAACTTAAAAGTTGAGTGTGGGGGCTCTGTTTGACTCTGTATTGAGAGAAGCTTTTCATGCTTCCTCTCTATGGTTACAGAAGAAGATCCTTGAGCCTTAAACACAAGGTAGTCCTCATTCAATTGAAGGACTAACTCTCCTCTGTCCACATCAATCACAGCTCTTGCTGTGGCTAGGAAGGGTCTTCCAAGGATGATGGATTCATCCTCATCCTTCCCAGTGTTTAGGATTATGAAATCAGCAGGGATGTAAAAGCCTTCAACTTTTACTAAGACATCCTCTACAAGTCCATAAGCTTGTTTCCTTGAATTGTCTGCCATCTCTAGTGAGATTCTTGCAGCTTGTACCTCAAAGATCCCTAGTTTCTCCATTACAGAGAGTGGCATGAGGTTTATACTTGAACCAAGGTCACACAGAGCCTTCTTAAAGGTCATGGTGCCTATGATGCAAGGTATTAAGAACTTTTCGGGATCCGGTTTCTTCTGAGGTAACTTTAGTTGCCCTAAAGCATTCAGTTCATTGATGAGAAATGGAGGTTCATCCTCCCAAGTCTCATTACTAAATAACTTGGCATTCAGCTTCATGATTGCTCCTAGATATTGAGCAACTTGCTCTTCAATAATATCTTCATCCTCTTCAGAGGAAGAATACTCATCAGAGCTCATGAATGGCAATAGTAAGTTTAATGGAATCTCTATGGTATCTGTATGAGCCTCAGATTCCTTTGGTTCTTCATTGGGGAACTCATTAGGGGTCAGTGGACGTCCATGGAGGTCTTCCTTACTAGAATTCACTGCCTTTCCCTCATCTACAGGTTCGGCCATGTTGGGTATATTGATGGCCTTGCACTCTCTTTTTGGATTCTCTTCTGTATTGCTTGGGAGAGTACTAGGAGGAGTTTCGGCCACTCTTTTACTCAGCTGACCCACTTGTGCCTCCAAATTTCTGATGGAGGACCTTGTTTCAGTCATGAAACTGAGAGTGGTCTTAGATAGATCAGAGATTATGGTTGCTAAGTCAGAGTGGCTCTGCTTAGAATTCTCTGTCTGTTGCTCAGAAGATGATGGAAAAGGCTTGCTATTGCCAAACCTATTTTTCCCACCATTATTATTGAAGCCTTGATTAGGCTTCTGTTGATCCTTCCATGAGAAATTAGGGTGATTTCTCCATGAAGGATTATAGGTGTTTCCATAGGATTCTCCCATGTAATTCACCTCTTCCATTGCAGGATTCTCAGGGTCATAAGCTTTTTCTTCAGAGGAAGCTTTGATGAGATGACTTTTGTGTGGTCTAGAATTCACAATTGAAGTCTCGTTGCAAGTATAGTTTTTAAACCAACAATAGTCCTTTCATACAAAAGATTGTTTGTCACTAGTACAAACCCCTAAATTTATAAACCGAAGTATTGAACCTCGGGTCGTTCTCCCTAGGAATTACAATGAAATGTCTTGTTATTGGTTATAAGTTATGTTTGGGGTTTTTGATAAGAAACATGAAAAGTAAATGACAATGAAAATAAACTAACAACTAGAAGGCTCTTGGCAAGGTTGTGAGAATTAGAAGTCCTATCCTAGTTATCCTCCTCAATTGTGACCACAATTATCCATTGCTACCACTTAGTTAACCTCTAATCATAGAAGAAAGTTAAGTGGATGAATCAACTTGATTCTACAAGTCCTAGCCAACTCCCAAGGGAAAGACTAGCGTTAGCGGTATCCAAATCAATTAGCAACTTCTAATTATCAATCAACAAGGAAATTAGATAACTCAAGCGTCACTAATTACTCTACCATAGCCAAGAGGAACAAAATCTACTCTAAAATCCAAGCAAGCATTTTATCAAACACTTGGAAGACCTAAAAGGAAAGCATAGTAAAAAAGTGCAAGGAAAGTAAATCTACACTACTCAGTTGCAAGAAATTAAACAACAACAAATCAAATGAACAATAAAGGAACATTAAAACATAAATTGCATTGAAATGTAAATAGAAGAAACAAAAGTGCATGAACATAAAAGTAGAGAATCACAAGAATGAAATACAAAATTAGAGAGAGGAGAAGAAGAGGAACTAGAAATTGTAAAGGAAAAGTAAATCAAAGCATGAATTAAACATAGATCTAAGAAATTCTAATCTAGATCTAAAACCTAATCTTAATCCTAGAGAGAAGTGAGAGCTTCTCTCTCTAAAACTAACCTAAACTACACTAATGATCCAAAGTATCTAAAGTATATTGATTCCCCTTCAATCCTTGGCTTAAATAGCATCAGAAATGAGTTGGATTGGGCCCACAAGGCTTCTAAAATCTCTGGCCACGGGTTGCATTAAGTGAAGCACGTGCCACCATCGACGCGTCCATGATAAACCCATATTTCATGAGTTATTTTGTACTTAGTTTGAGTGATTTATTCAATCCTTCACCCACTTATTCATATTAATTGCATGGTTTTACTTTCCCTTCCTTATTATGTGATGTATGTGAAAAACATGTTTCCTAAGCTTTAAAATTAATTATTTTAATTACCTTTATTTCCATTCGATGCCGTGATTAGTGTGTTAAGTAGTTTCAGATTTTCTAAGGCAGAATGACTTAAAGGATGAAAAAGGAAACGTACAAAAATGGAAGGAAAGTGCGAAACGGAGTTTTGCAGAAACTGGTATCCACGCGATCGCATGGACGACGCGATCGCGTGCTAGAAGCGAAGAAGTAGCGACGCGGCCGCATGACTGACGCGACCGCGCGCCTTAAGTAGAACGCATACGACGCGGACGCGTGACTGACGCGACCGCGTGGCAAGAAAAACTCCAGATGACGCGACCGCGTGACCCACGCGGACGCGTGACAGAGGCCACGTATCAGAATTTACAGAATACGCCCCCAGCGATTTCTGAAGCCCTTTTTGGCCCAGATCCAAGTACAAAACACACATATTAGAGGTTATAAAGTGGAGGAATGCATCCATTCAAAAGAGAGCTCGCCAATTTTCACTTTCCATGATTTAGATTTAGTTTGAGAGATGTTCTCTCCTCTCTCTCTTAGGATTAGGATTAGGATTATGATTTATGACTTCTCTTAGTTTGTAAGAGTGACTCTCGATCCAGGTTTAATATTTACTTTAATTCATGTTTCTATGCTACTTTTACTTTAATGCTTTTATTCGTATCTACAGATGTTGCCCAATTGGCTTATGAATTATTCCATGTTACAGATTATTATTTGAATTAATGATTATTTGAGGTATTTCAGTTATTGATTGCTTTCTCTTTAATTTGTGTTACCATTGCTTCCAATCTGAAGATATTTTTATTCCCGCAATTTACTTTTTCTCCTTTTGGTCTTGGTTAAGAAATCAGTAACTCAACAGTTATTAAACTCAGCATAATTGATAATCGTTGTCTTGCTAATTGAACTGAACTTCAATAATCCCAACTTTTTCTTAGGAAATAAATAGGATTCAAAGGTCAAACTAATTAGTCCCTTGACTTTCCTTTGCTTAGTAAAGGTTAACTAAGTGGAATTTAGATTCAACTTTCATTATTGTTGAGAGAGATAACTAAGTTGGACTTTCAATTTCTCTTACCTTGCCAAAAGTTATTTTACAGTATTTATTTATTTTAATTGCCATTTACTTTACTTGTCATTCAAATCACTTTCTTCTCACCTTCTAAACCCTGATTACAATCTTTATAGCCAATAATAAGAACATACTTCCCTGCAGTTCCTTGAGAAGACGACCCCAGGTTTGAATACTCGGTTAATAATTTTTAAGGAGTTTGTTACTTGTGACACCCAAAACATTTGTACGAAGGGATTTCTGTCGGTTTAGAGACTATATCTACAACGCGACTTTTTTTATGAACTTCTTTACTGGCAAAAAACCAAAACGTTAAAATGGCGCCGTTGCCGGGGAACTGCTAACGTGTGCCTTATTATTGGTTATTGTAAATATTTTTCTTTTACTTGTTTATTTATTTCTGTTTTTCCTTTTTATTTTTCAATTGCTACCATGAATTCTCACTCCTCTCGCTTTGAGTTTGGTTCTAACTTTGTTGAAGGAAATAGAAGTTACAGTAGGAATATGCATCAAGGTCAGACCAATCAAGGATGGATGGAGCCAAGAGGATTTAATCAACCCTTTAGGCAGCAACACCCTCCGAGATATCCTGGACAAAGACCATTCTACCGTGCATACCCAGCTGAAAGATATGGTGGACAACCTTGTAACTACCAACAAGCCCCACCCCGTGTATATAAACCATCCTTTCAACATAACCTCGAACCACCACACTCACAAGTTTCTCTTCACCATTTGCCACCATATGATCCTTCCTTACCCCAGTACCAATCCAATCACTCCCAATCACCGCCACTTTCCTATGTATCATGTCCAAGTCCAGCAACCCGAGAAGCAGAGGTTCGCCTAAAGGAAATAGTAAATAAACTTCAAACAACCATTCGACAACTGGAGCAAGCAGTAATTCAATGGGTTTCTAGGTGCTCAAATACACAAGGATCAGCCACAGCCCCATGTGGATAGTCTAATGAAGAGCGTAGCATGAAGGAGATACCAGAAACTTCAGTGGACAAGACAGAGCACGAATTTGTACTAGAACAAGTAGAAGAAGCTGTCATTGTTCAAGAAGAAGAGTTGGTTGAAGATCTAGGAGATGCTGAACCTCCATGGGAATCCAGAACTGAGGAGAACTCCGTCAAGGACGTTACAGTTGATGCTAAGGAGGGTAGTACACAACCCCCAAGGCAAGTCGTTTATGAAGAATCAGACGGAATAACCCAGGACACAAATTCCCTTGATGATGATAGTCACAAGTTTGGCTCTCTTGGTAATGAATTTGCATCTGCAAGTGAATTCTCTGAGATCGAAGAATCTTCCCCAAGTGAATACGAAGACGATACGGAGGTATATTTCTCTCAACCTCCAATCTATGACTCAAGTGATGAGGAAGACATAGAAGACTTTGACTAGGACACATATACAATTGTAGAGCCTTGCAAGGAAGTGGAGGAATTCACAGAAGAGCACACGGGAGTAGAACTTACAGAACCACCGAAAACACCTATCCCAAGGCCATTACCACTTAATACAAGCTTCAAGTGGGTACAATCCTTAACCTATAACTTTACTTATTCACTTGAATATGGTTTGCTTGAAACAGATGGCCAGCTTAGAGCTCTTTGTGGCTTTAAGAGTAAGAGGGAAATGGCTCGTACTCAGAGCTAGTGCACAAGGTTCAATAAGGTTCCACGCTTCACCTCGAAGTACACGGATTGGTATCATGTGCAATTGCATGGATCACGGAGAATGTTTGGTCACCATGGTGAGATTCTACTTTTTAAACCGCCCGGATAGAAACATGTAGATCAAGACGGAGGCAGATTTAAAAACAAAGCTTGGGATCCTGGAGTTTATTCTGACATTTGTCACCCCGGGCGCCGAACAATCTGTTTGAAGCTGCTCAGAAGCTTTACATGCCTAGTTTGGGACCCCGGAGGCTATTGGCATTCCAAGCACTGGTGGAGATTTTTGGACGAATTTAAACATAAGCCGCCATAGTAGGAAGCTCCTCCAATGTCCAACTTAAGGACTTTAACTAAAAGTGCTAAGTGGGAGACAACGCACCATGGTATGGTCGCTTCTTTTTCAATTTAATTCTTGTTAATTGTTTCCATTTTTATTTTCTTTTCATTTTACTTCATTGAACCTGGAATCATGCATAGCATTCATGTTAATCATTGCATTCTGCATTTATCATACACATAAAAAAGGGTGCATGACGCGACCGCGTGCCCCATGCGATCGCATCATATTGCGAAAACACTATCCACGCGACCGCGTCATCCACGCGGCCGCGTGCCCTGGAGATCGGCGTAAAAATTCAACGTCCAGAAAGTTAGGCTGGAATCGTGCGGCCCTTGTGCGTTTCGCACAAATTGGCCCACGCGATCGCATGCCCATGCGATCGCATCACTTGCACAATACCAATCCCACGCGACCGCGTGAGCGACGCGATCATGTCGCATGGATTGCACATCACCCCAGAAGGAGACAGAGAGTTGCGCTGAAACGGTGCTGGAGTCGTGCGTTTAGCATAATTTCCAACGACGCGATCGCGCGACCCATGCGATCGCGTCATCCCCTCTTCCACCCTTTTCATGCGATCGCGCAACCCACGCGATTGCATCACTCCATTATCACCCCCACCACGCGACCGCGTCCCCTACGCGACCGCGTGGATTCCAATTTAAACCCCCCAGATCACGCGAACCCTATTCTTGCGCCACCCCCTGAACCCACAAACCCTTTCTTTTCCCCTCCTCCAAACCCCAGCCACCACCGCACCACCACCCAACCACCATCTCCGACCCCCGTTCTCCGCCACTGCCCTCCGCCACTGCCCACCTCACACCGCCGCACCTAACCCAGCCGCGCCCCCTCCGCCACCCACACGCAACCCCCCTCCCTTCCTCTATCAATTACCCTAAACCCTATCCCCATTACCCCCTTCTCCACTACTCCCTCAGCCGCCACCACCCCAGCCACCTCTGTACCCTAACCTCCTTCTTTCGCCTTCCAGGTTCCGCAACACGCAATCCCTTTTATCCGTTCGTAGTGTATTCTTATTTTTCCATTTTTGTTCATGTTAGGATAGTTAGATATGCATGTTGTAGTGGATTTTAGGTTGTTAGGTAGATTAGGCTGTGGTTAGTAGCTCTAGGTCTGTTTATTTGCACTGTTCTTGCTTCTGTTTTATCATATTTGCAAATCTACTGTTGCTGTAATCTTGTTCATATGCTGTATTTCTTGTATATTGCTGCTCTTTACATTGCATTTTCATGTTTATATTATATATATGTACCTGCAGCTTGACTTTTTAATTCATATGAACTGCTTTGATTGCTGTTTATTTTCTGGGAGAATCCAATTTTAGCCGGAATGCTGCCCAAATTTCTATAAAAAGGTTTTCATTCATATTTCAGTTTGGCAATTTGAACTCTGTTTTCCCCTGCTTTCTCCAAACCATTTCATAATTGCCAGGGCACGCTTTCTTATCCTTTTTGATTTCCTAGTTTATAAACGGCATCTGTGATATTCTGATTCCAGTTCTTGCTTTCTTTATATCTATTTGAATCAACATCACCCTGTTTTCCTTGTTCGGTTATGAGTTAATTCTAGTCATAATTGTGAATCCTTGTTACATGGACTATTTTATTTATGCCACTTACTTTAACCCGCATTTTACTGACTCACTAATTTTAATTTACTAACTTCTTTTAGAAATTCTAACCATACTAACCTTTTAAAATCTCTTTTTTGATTTTTCACTTTACTCTAACTTTCTAACCATGGCATAATGACAATTTTTCTATTTAACTTGAATTCTGATACATTTTGGATTGTAAATTCTTCCTTTCAACTTTTAAACTACTATACAATCCTTAATACACCATTACTTAACTCATTTACCTCATTCTAATTCTCCCTTGCCGCTTTGAGTTTTCTTTGTTTAATTGCCTATTTGCTTCCCTATTTTTATCCATATCCTGGTTTTCCATTTTTTCAGGATGTCTGACTCACAGAGGAAAGGAAAAGGCAAGGCTACTGGCAAGCGCAAGAGAGGAGATTCCTCCCAGTCCATCATTGCCCTCATGCATGATTCCTCATGGCGGGAGAAGAACTTTACACAGCAAGAAAAAGCTGACCAGCTGCTCCCTGCAAATGATTCAATAAAATTTGCAAACCGATACTACGAGCTGAGGTACCCGGCATTTGCAAACTCCAGGAATCTATACCTGGAGAGAACTCTGAAGATTCCAGAAGCACTCCAGCAGTACACCACTGAGAAAATCAAGCAAAGAGGCTGGTTCTTTCTGGAGAGAACACTGACAGAGGTCAATGCATCTTGGGTCCGGGAATTCTACTACAACTACTACATCACCACCCTAGATGCAGTGAACCTGAGAGGAAAGCAGATTCTAGTCATTGAGGAGGCCATAGAGGACATTCTCCGGCTCCCAGCCAAGTCCGATCAGCCTGATGGTTATTCAAAGGTTGAGGAGGACATGCGCCTGATGCAGTTTGATTGGGATGCTGTGAAGGCACGGATAGCTCTCGACCCGACGGTTCCTTGGGAGATGGGTCAGGACACCACCATGCCTAGAGGGATCAAGATGGCGTACTTAAATGATGAGGCTCGGTTATGGCATCAGATCTTGAGCAATTATGTGATGCCGAGTACTCATGAGACGGAGATCCCAGCTGCTATGATCACCCTCCTATGGTGTGTGATGGAGGGTAAGGACCTTTATCTGCCACGCTTTATCCGACATTATATGGCTAGGGTCCACGTCCGAGGCACCCTCCCTTTTCCGTATCTAGTTACACAGCTAGGCCGTTGAGCTGACGTGCCATGGGAGGATGCCGATGAGAGACCACCAGCGGCGGACTGCAGGAAGATCATTCCTCAATGCAGGAACTTCCTAGCTTTGGGCTACAGACCACCATCCTTCACTGCTACTGATGAGACAATCCCACCGTCTGCTGGACCCTCTTCATCCACGGCTGCTCCTGCTGCCACCACTACACCTCCACCTGCCTCTGAGCCCGTATACCGCCTTGTGCACCGCCTATTCCGATAGCTTGATCAGATGGAGCGCTGTAACCGGCGCTGGTATGAGAGATTGGAGCGTCGCAGCCAGCGACACTATTCGCATCTGAAGCTGATGATCCGACAGGGTGGTGACATCGCCTCCGAGCCCGACACACCATCAGAGCCATCAGAGGAGGAGGAGGATGAGCACGAGAAGGAGACTCACTTCCAGGAGGAGACCCATCAGCAGGCAGACATAGAGCAGGCTGCTCCACATCAGGAGGTTACGCATTAGATCGAGGCTGCAGATCCGGAGATCCCGATCCAGTCTGCACAGCCTCTACAGCAGCCAGACCCTCAGCCCACCACCACCACAGAGCCTCCAGCTACCATCCCTACCAGTGATGACACCCCTTCACACCCGGCTTGACTGAGCATCAGGGACGATGCTTCATTTTAAGTGTGGAGAGGTCGCCATCTCTGGCGTTTTATTTTGGTGAACCACTACATCTCATTTTTCTTTTATTTTGGATATTTTTCTATATTTTTCTTTTTACTGTTATTTTCTGAGTTACTTATACATTGCTACTTTTGTGTATTTTTACTCTAATTTTGCATTTTATGTTTTGCAAGTTTGTAAAATATTTTTTTATTTCCCATCTCATTTGCTAAAATGCTTTATTATTTAAGGGTTGTATATATATATATATATATATATGACTCATTGAGAATGTAAATTAATTTGACTACATGTAAGTTTATATATGAGTGGATAAATTGGAATTGCATGACTCATTTAGGTAGATGCATTTAGAATAGGTTGCCTTGCATAACATTCCACCACTTTAACCTTACCTTATTCTTTACCTTGGATTTAGCATGAGGACATGCTATTGTTTAAGTGTGGGGAGGTTGATAAACCCATATTTCATGAGTTATTTTGTACTTAGTTTGAGTGATTTATTCAATCCTTCACCCACTTATTCATATTAATTGCATGGTTTTACTTTCCCTTCCTTATTATGTGATGTATGTGAAAAATATGTTTCCTAAGCTTTAAAATTAATTATTTTAATTACCTTTATTTCCATTCGATGCCGTGATTAGTGTGTTGAGTAGTTTCAGATTTTCTAAGGCAGAATGACTTAAAGGATGAAAAAGGAAACATACAAAAATGGAAGGAAAGTGCGAAACGGAGTTTTGCAGAAACTGGTATCCACGCGATCGCATGGACGACGCGATCGCGTGCCAGAAGCGAAGAAGTAGCGACACGGCCGCATGACTGACGCGACCGCGCGCCTTAAGTAGAACGCATACGACGCGGACGCATGACTGACGCGACCACGTGGCAAGAAAAACTCCAGATGAGGCGACCGCTTGACCCACGCGGATGCGTGACAGAGGCCACGTATCAGAATTTACAAAATACGCCCCCAGCGATTTCTGAAGCCCTTTTTGGCCCAGATCCAAGTACAGAACACACATATTAGAGGTTATAAAGTGGAGGAATGCATCCATTCAAAAGAGAGCTAGCCAATTTTCACTTTCCATGATTTAGATTTAGTTTGAGAAATGTTCTCTCCTCTCTCTCTCTTAGGATTAGGATTAGGATTATGATTTAGGACTTCTCTTAGTTTGTAAGAGTGACTCTCGATCCAGGTTTAATATTTACTTTAATTCATGTTTCTATGCTACTTTTACTTTAATGCTTTTATTTGTATCTACAGATGTTGCCCAATTGGCTTATGAATTATTCCATGTTACAGATTATTATTTGAATTAATGGTTATTTGAGGTATTTCAGTTATTGATTGCTTTTTCTTTAATTTGTGTTACCATTGCTTCCAATCTGAAGATATTTTTATTCCCGCAATTTACTTTTTCTCCTTTTGGTCTTGGTTAAGAAATCAGTAACTTGACAACATTTCATCAAGGAGGAACATTAAAACTTTAAAGGCTACCCTAAATAATTTTTTTTATGAGAATAATGGGAATTTTTAACTAAACCTGCATAACAGATATGAAAGATATATGATGCTTGAGTTAGAGAACACACAGCCTGTGAGTCTTGAGCTTAATTGTATGGTTGCATTCAAACCATAATTTCATTCCTGTGTGTTTCGCTTCCTTTTATTCTGATGTTCTTTACTTTGCTTTAATCTATATGTCCAATCATAGAATATAGAATATAGATACATACCAAAAGAATGATTAAGGCCATCATTTGATTTTAGCTCACTTACTCCAAAATAACCTACCTTTCACATCACCCTTGTTAGCCCCCTTGAGCCTTTAAAATCCCTTTTATTCTATTTAGCCACACTACAAGCCTTAAGCAGAAAAACAAAATAAAATCCCAAGTTGAATCCTTGGTTAGCTTAAATATAAAATTATGAATAGATTAAAATGTGGGAAACCTATTGGGAACATGGATGATAGAAACAAAAGGTAGAAAAGTTAAAAGAAATAAAATAAAATTTGGGAAGCATGCTCATGAGAAATCAAAGTGATTCAATTACCATGTGCATTAAAAAAAAGTTATTTTTCAGCATTCAATAAAAGAGGATACAAAATAATTCCTCAATGCAAAATAAAGCAATGCACATGGGGTAAAAATAAAATTGAAACATGAGCATGAAACAACAAGTGGGATAATATGGGAAAATTGGTAAAGAAGTTTTGTTCTACTAAATATGTATGTTAGGTGAGATCTTAGTCTAATTAAGGATTCACTTATCAGCTCACTTAGCCTTATACATGTATCCTTACCTTTACCTTGGCCCCATTACAACCTTAATTAAAGACCTCATGACTTTTGGTATGACTGTACTCTATAATTGTTGATTGACTAGATAAAGAACAAAGTTATAGAAAGTAAGAATAAAAAGAAAAGTAGAGTGAATAAACCCAATAAACACTGAGTGACTAGAGGGTAAACACAAAATCCAGTGAGGGTTCAATAACTCATCCACATATATCCGTGCTTAATTTACTAATTGTTTTGCAAGTTTGTAAAATATTTTTATTTCCCATCTCATTTGCTAAAATGCTTTATTATTTAAGGGTTGGCTATATATATATATATACCTTTTGGTCTTGGTTAAGAAATCAGTAACTCAACAGTTATTAAACTCAGCATAATTGATAATCGTTGTCTTGCTAATTGAACTGAACTTCAATAATCCCAACTTTTTCTTAGGAAATAAATAGGATTCGAAGGTCAAACTAATTAGTCCCTTGACTTTCCTTTGCTTAGTAAAGGTTAACTGAGTGGAATTTAGATTCAACTTTCATTATTGTTGAGAGAGATAACTAAGTTGGACTTCCAATTTCTCTTACCTTGCCAAAAGTTGTTTTACAGTATTTATTTATTTTAATTGCCATTTACTTTACTTGTCATTCAAATCACTTGCTTCTCACCTTCTAAACCCCGATTACAACCTTTATAGCCAATAATACGAACATACTTCCCTGTAGTTCCTTGAGAAGACGACCCGAGGTTTGAATGTTCAGTTAACAATTTTTAAGGGGTTTGTTATTTGTGACACCCAAAATGTTTGTACGAAGGGATTTCTGTCGGTTTAGAGACTATATCTACAACGCGACTATTTTTATGAACTTCTTTACTGGCAAAAAACCAAAACGTCAGTCCGTGCACCGTGCGCATGCGCGCCCCTATGTGCGAATGCAACTTTGACAAATCTTATATTATTTCGAAGTCCCAGATGTTAGCTTTCCAACGCAACTGGAACCGCATCATTTGGACCTCTGTAGCTCAAGTTATGGTCGTTTAAGTGCGAAGAGGTCGGCTTGACAGCTTTTGCGATTCCTTCATTTCTGCATGAGTTCTCCATTTTTACATGCTTTTCCTTCATTCCCTTGATCCAATCTTTGCCTCCTAAATCTGAAATCACTTAACAAACATATCAAGACATCCAATGGAATCAAAGGTAAATCAAGATTAAACAATTAAGGACCTAAAAAGCATGTTTTCACTTTTAAGCACAATTAAAGGAGAATTTACAAAACCATGCTATTTTATTGGATAAATGGGAGAAAGGTTGACAAAACCCTCTAAATTGAACACAAGATAAACCCTAAATATGGGGTTTATCAAGCTTCCTTGGTAGTGACGGACGCAGCTTGCATTCCAGTCAGACTTTGAGAAATCATATTGACTTGCTGAGTCAATATTTTATTCTGAGCCAATATTGCATTCAGAGTATCAACCTCAAGAACTCTTTTCTTCTGAGTTGTCCCATTATTCACAGGATTTCTTTCAGAAGTGTACATAAACTAGTTATTTGCAACCATTTCAGTGAGTTCTTGGGCTTTTGCATGTGTCTTCTTCAGATGAAGAGATCCTCCAGCAGAGTGGTCCAATGACATCTTGGACAATTCAGACAGACCATCATAGGATATACATAAGATGCTCCATTCTGAAAGCATGTCCGAAGGACACCTTCTGATCAATTGCTTGTATCTTTCCCAAGCTTCATAGAGGGATTCACCTTCCTTCTGTCTGAAGGTTTGGATTTCCACTCTAAGCTTGCTCAACTTTTGAGGTGGAAAGAATTTGGCCAAGAAAGCATTGACCAACTTTTCCCAAGAGTTCAGGCTTTCTTTAGGTTGTGAGTCCAACCATGTCCTAGCTCTGTCTCTTACAGCAAAGGGGAAAAGCATAAGTCTGTAGACCTCAGGATTAACCCCATTGGTCTTAACAGTGTCACCGATTTGCAAGAACTTAGCTAAGAACTGATGAGGATCTTCCAATGGAAGTCCATGAAACTTGCAATTCTGCTGCATTAGAGAAACTAATTGAGGCTTAAGCTCAAAGTTGTTTGCTCCAATTGCAAAAATTGAGTTGCTTCTTCCATAGAAGTCAGAAGTGGGTGCAGTAAAGTCACCAAGCATCTTTCTTGCATCTCCACCATTGTTATTGGGTTCGACCATCTCTTCTTCTTTTTCAAAAAATTCTATCAGGTCCTCTCCAGAGTGTTGTGCTTTAGCTTCTCTTAGCTTCCTCTTTAGAGTCCTTTCAGGTTCCGGATCAGCTTCAACAAGAATGTTCTTATCCTTGCTCCAGCTCATATGAAAAAGAAGAGAACAGAAAAGAATAGGAATCCTCTATGTCACAGTATAGAGATTCCTTTATGTGAGTAGAAAAAGAGAAAAAATAGAATGAAGAAAGGGAGAAGAAGAATTCGAACACAGAGAGATGGGGAGGGTTCGAATTATAAGAAGAAGAGAAGTGTTAGTAAATAAATAAATAAATAGAAAGAGATGAGAGAGAGAGAGTATTCGAAAATTAATTCAAAAGAAAAGAAAAATATTTTTGTTTTTATTTTAATTAGAAGTTAGAATTTGAAAATTTAAGAAGAGAATTAAAATTAAATTAAAATTTAAAACAATTAGTTAATTAAAAGAAATTTTGAAAAAGAGATTAATGATTTTCAAAAATTAGAGAGAGAGAAAAGTAGTTAGGTAGTTTTGAAAAAGATAAGAAATAAAAAACTTTTAAAATCATACAAAAAGTCAAGTAGTTAATTGAGAAAGATTTGAAAATCAATTTTGAAAAGATAAGAAGTTAGAAAAAGATTTGAAATTAAGTTTTGCAAAAAATATGATTGAAATTTATTTTGAAAAAGATTTGAAAAGGAAATTAAAAAGATTTGATTTTTGAAATTAAAGTTGATTACTTGACTAACAAGAAACTAAAAGATATGATTCTAGAATTTAAAGATTGATCCTTTCTTAATAGGCAAGTAACAACTTGAAATTTTTGAATCAAAATATTAAATGTGGCATTAAATTTGAAAATATGAAAAAATAAGAAAAAGATTTTGAAAATCAAATTTTTAAAATTTTCGAAAAAACAGGAAAGAAAAATGAAAAAGGTTTGATTTTTGAAAAAGATTTGAAAAAGATAGAATTTTTAAATTGAAATTTTGACTTGACTAACAAGAAACAACCAAATTTTAAAAATTTATGACTAAATCAATTCAAAATTTCGAAAATTATGAGTGAAATAAGGGAAAGATATTAGTTTTGATTTTTTGAAATTAATGAGGAGAGAGAAAAACAATAAAATGACACAAAACATAAAAATTAAGATCAAAACACATAATGCATGCAAGAACACTTTGAATGTCAAGATGAACACCAAGAATACTTTGAAGATCATGATGAACATCAAGAACATATTTTTGAAAATTTTTAAGAAAAGAAACACATGCAAGACACCAAACTTAGAAATTTTTAATGTTTAGACACTATGAATTCGAAAATGCATATGAAAAATAAGAAAAGACATAAAACAAGAAAAATTAAAGATCAAACAAAGAAAATCATCAAGAACAACTTGAAGATCAATGAAGAACACAATGCATGAATTTTTGAAAAATTAAGAAAATTAAAAAGATGCAATTGACACAAAACTTAAAATTTGACACAAGACTCAAACAAGAAACACAAAATTTTTGATTTTTATGATTTTATTAAATTTTTTTGTATTTTTCGAAAATTATTTTGGAAAAAGAAAATAAAGGGATACAAAATTTTTAATAAGAATCCCAGGAATCATGCAATGTTAGTCTAAAGCTTCGGTCCAAAAGATTAGACATGGCCAAATGGCCAGCCAAGCTTTAAGTGAAAGCTTCGGTCCAAAAGATTAGACATGGCCAAATAGCCAGCCAAGCTTTAGCATAAAACATACAAGCATGTCAATGAGAAGTGGAAGCCTCAGTCCAAAAGATTAGACATGGCTTAACAGCCAGCTAAGCTTCACATATCTCATGAAACTCTAGAATTCATTCTTAAAATTTCTGAAGATCATATATTTTTTTTGATTTTTCGAAAATAAAAATAAAAAGCGTAAACATAAAATAAAATTACCCAATCTAAGCAACAAAATGATCGTCAGTTGTCCAAACTCGAACAATCCCCGGCAACGACGCCAAAAACTTGGTACGCGGAATCGTGATCTCACACTTTTCTCACAACTCCGTGCAACTAACCAGCAAGTGCACTGGGTCGTCCAAGTAATAAACCTTACGTGAGTAAGGGTCGATCCCACGGAGATTGTCGGCTTGAAGCAAGCTATGGTCATCCTTGTAAATCTCAGTCAGGCGGATTCAGTTGGTTATGAGGTTTTGATAATTAAAATATAAATAAAACATAAAATAAGATAAAGTTACTTATGTAATTCATTGGTGGGAATTTCAGATAAGCGTCTGGAGATGCTTTGTTGCTTCTGAATCTCTGCTTTCCTATTGCTTTCCTCCAACCATGTGTTACCTCCTTCCATGACAAGTTGTAAGATCCTCTCAGTGAAAATGGTCCTCTACGGTTTCTGCACGGCTAATCAACTGTCAGATTTCTCGTCTCGGATGAAAAAATACTAGGTACAGCTACCGCATGGCTAATCATCTGTCAGTTCCCGCTAGGGTCGGAATAGAATCCATTGATCCTTTTGCACACTGTCACTTGCGCCCAACATTCGCAGGTTGAAGCTCATCACAGTCATCCCTTCCTGGATCCTACTCGGAATACCACAGACAAGGTTTAGACTTTCCGGATCCCAGGAATGGCTACCAATAATTCTAGCCTATACCACGAAAATACTAATTTCACGGACTCGGTCCGTGTATTAGATATCCAAGAGAATATACTCCAGCTGCGTCCAATGACTACGTTGAACATCATGTAGACCGCTTTGTGGTTGTCTGGCACGCGATCTTGGCTAAGCGAGTAACGAAGATTGGGTGATTGTCACGGGTCACCCCTTTATTTTGACTTAACTGAATTAAGTACGAGAGTATATCTTGGAGAAGAAGTAGGCATGAATTGAATAGAAAATAGTAGTAATTGCATTAATTCATGAAGAACAGCAGAGCTCCACACCTTAATCTATGGGGTGTAGAAACTCCACCGTAGAAAATACATAAGTAAAAAGAGGTCTAGGCATGGCCATGAGGCCAGCCCCCAAACGTGTACAATGGCATAAAATGTGTTCCAAAGCTGATAAAAGATAAGTCTCAAAACGTAGTTTTTACACTAAACTAGCTACTAGGTTTACAGAAAATGGGTAACTAAGTGCAGATAGTATAGAAATCCACTTCTGGGGCCCACTTGGTGTGTTCTTAGGCTGAGCCTTGAGCTTTACACGTGCATAGGCTGTTTCTGGAGTTAAACGCCAGCTTTGGTGCCAATTTGGGCGTTTTATGCCAAGATGTTTTAGGCTGTCTTTGGACGTCAGTTTAGGCAATCAAATCTCTGGCAAAGTATGAACTATTATATATTGCTGGAAAGCCCAGGATGTCTAATTTTCAACGCAATTAAGAGCGCGCCAAGTGGGCTTCTGTAACTCCAGAAAATACACTTCGAGTGCAAGAGGGTCAGAATCCAACAGCATCTGCAGTCATTTTTCAGCCTCTGAATCAGATTTTTGCTCAGGTCCCTCAATTTCATCTAGAAAATACCTAAAATCGCAGAAAAATACACAAACTCATAGTAAAGTCTAGAAATGTGATTTTTGAATAAAAACTAAAAAAAATATAATAAAAAGTAACCTAAACATACTAAAAACTATGTAAAAACAATGCCAAAAAGGGTATAAATTATCCGCTCATCAGTGGCTATTTGCGCAAACGACGCGCATGCGTGGTGCACGGATCATCACATTCATCAAGTTGAAGAACGAATGAATATCTTGGAGAAGAAATAGACTTGAGTTGAATAGAAAAATAATAGTACTTTTATTAATTCATGAAGAACAGCAGAGCTCCACACCTTAATCTATGGTGTGTAGAAACTCCACCGTTGAAAATACATAAGAACAAAGTCTAGTCATGGCCGAATGGCCAGCCTCCAAATGTGTCTAGGGACTAAACGTCCGAAGATGAAAATACAATAGTATAAGGTCCTATTTATAGAGAACTAGTAGCCTAGGGTTTACAGAAATCAGTAATTAATGCAAAAATCTTCTTCCGGGCCCACTTGGTGTGTGCTTGGGCTGAGCATTAAAGCTTCCATGTGTAGAGACTTTTCTTGGAGTTAAACGCCAACTGTTGTGCCAGTTTGGGCGTTTAACTCCAGCTTTTGTGCCAGATTTGGGAGTTAAACGCCAGAATTCTTGAGCTGATTTGGAATGCCAGTTTGGGCCATCAAACCTTGGGCAAAGTATGAACTATTATATATTGCTGGAAAGCCCAGGATGCCTACTTTCCAACGCAATTGAGAGTGTGCCAATTGGGCTTCTGTAGCTCCAGAAAAGTCACTTTGAGTGCAGGGAGGTCAGAATCCAACAGCATCTGCAGTCCTTTTTCAGCCTCTGAATCAGATTTTTGCTCAGGTCTCTTAATTTCAGCCAGAAAATACCTGAAATCACAGAAAAATACAAAAACTCATAGTAAAGTCTAGAAATATGATTTTTAAATAAAAATTAATAAAAATATAATAAAAACTAACTAAAATATACTAAAAACATACTAAAAACAATGCCAAAAAGCATATAAATTATCCGCTCATCACAACACCAAACTTAAATTGTTGCTTGTCCCCAAGCAACTGAAAATCAAATAGGATAAAAATAAGAGAATGTACAATGAATTCCAAAAAGATATATGAAGATCAGTATTAATTAGATGAGCGGGGCTTTTAGCTTTTTGCTTCTGAACAGTTTTGGCATCTCACTTTATCCCTTGAAGTTCAGAATGATTGGCTTCTATAGGAACTCAGAATCCAGATAGTGTTATTGATTCTCCTAGTTAAGTATGTTGATTCTTGAACACAGCTACTTTATGAGTCTTGGCCGTGGCGCTAAGCACTTTCTTTTCCAGTATTACCACCGGATACATAAATGCCACAGACAAATAACTGGGTGAACCTTTTCAGATTGTGACTCAGCTTTGCTAGAGTTCCCAATTAGAGGTGTCCAGGGTTCTTAAGCACACTCTTCTTTTTGCTTTGGACCTCGACTTTAACCGCTCAGTATCAAGTTTTCACTTGACACCTTCATGCCACAAGCACATGGTTAGGGACAGCTTGGTTTAGCCGCTTAGGCCAGGATTTTATTCTTGTGGGCCCTCCTATCCACTGATGCTCAAAGCCTTGGATCCTTTTTTATCACCTTGCCTTTTAGTTTAAAGGGGTATTGGCTTTTTCTGCTTGCTTTTCTTTTTCTTTCTTTTTTTTTCTCTTTTTTTTGCAAGCTTTTCACTGCTTTTTCTTGCTTCAAAAATCAATTTTATGATTTTTCAGATCATCAGATAACATTTCTCTTTTTTTTTTCATTCTTTCAAGTGCCAAAAATTTTAACATTCATAAACAATCAAATTCAAAAATATGCACTGTTCAAGCATTCATTTAGAAAGGCAATAGTATTGCCACCACATCAAAATAATTAAAATGTTTTAAAATTCGAAATTCATGCACTTCTTTTTCTTTTTCAATTAAAAACATTTTTCATTTAAGAAAGGTGATGGATTCATTTTCATAGCTTTAAGGCATAGACACTAATGATCATGTAATAAAGACACAAATATAGATAAACATAAAGCATAATTTTCGAAAAATAGGAAAATAAAGAACAAGGAAGTTAAAGAACGGGTCCACCTTAGTGATGGCGGCTTGTTTTTCCTCTTGAAGATCTTATAGAGTGCTTGAGCTCCTCAATGTCTCTTCCTTGCCTTTGTTGCTCCTCTCTCATGGTTCTTTGATCTTCTCTAATTTCATGGAGGAGGATGGAATGCTCTTGGTGCTCCACCCTTAGTTGTCCCATGTTGGAACTTAATTCTCTTAGGGAGGTGTTTATTTGCTCCCAATAGTTTTATGGAGGAAGATGCATCCCTTGAGGCATCTCAGAGATTTCATGATGAGGAGTTTTCTCATGCTCTTGATGAGGTTCTCTTGTTTTCTCCATCCTTTTCTTAGTGATGGGTTTGTCCTCATCAATGAGAATGTCTCCCTCTATGTGAATTCCAACCGAATTGCAAAGGTGACAAATGAGATGAGGGAAGGCTAACCTTGCCAAAGGAGAGGACTTGTCTGCCACCTTGTAGAGTTCTTGGGATATAACCTCATAAACTTCCACTTCCTCTCCAATCATGATGCTATGTATCATGATAGCCCGGTCTATAGTAGCTTCGGACCGGTTGCTAGTGGGAATGATTGAGCGTTGGATGAACTCCAACCATCCCCTAGCCACGGGCTTGAGGTCATGCCTTCTTAGTTGAACCGGCTTCCCTCTTGAATCTCTCTTCCATTGAGCGCCCTCTTCACATATGTCCATGAGGACTTGGTCCAACCTTTGATCAAAGTTGACCCTTCTAGTGTATGGGTGTGCATCTCCTTGCATCATGGGCAAGTTGAATGCCAACCTTACATTTTCCGGACTAAAAATCTAAGTATTTTCCTCGGACCATTGTAAGCCAATTCTTAGGGTATGGGTTCACACTTTGATCGTGGTTCTTGGTGATCCATGCATTGGCATAGAACTCTTGAACCATTAAGATTCTTACTTGTTGAATGGAGTTGGTGAGAACTTCCCAACCTCTTCTTTGGATCTCATGTTGGATCTCTGGATACTCGCCCTTTTTGAACTTGAAAGGGACCTCGGGGATCACTTTCTTCTTGGCCACAACTTCATAGAAGTGGTCTTGATGCACCCTTGAGAGGAATCTCTCCATCTCTCATGACTCGGAGGTGGAAGCTTTTTCCTTCCCTTTTCTCTTTCTAGAGGTTTCTCCGGCCTTTGGTGCCATAAATGGTTATGGAAAAACAAAAAGCTTTAGCTTTTAACACACCAAACTTAGAAGGTTGCTCATCCTCGAGCAAAAGAAGAAAGAAGAGAGTAGAAGAAGAAAAAATAGAGGAGATTGAGTGGGCTTTGTGTTTCGGCCAAGGGGGAGAAGTAGTGTTTAGGTTGTGTGAAAATGAAAGAGTGAAGATGGGTTTATATAGGGATGAGAGGGGTGTGTATGGTTCGGCTATAGAGGGTGGGTTTGGGAGGGAAAGTGGTTTGAATTTGAATGGTGAGGTAGGTGGGGTTTTATGAAGGATGGATGTGAGTGGTGAAGAGAATGGTCGGATTTGATAGGTGAGGGGTTTTTTGGGGAAGAGGTATTGAGGTGATTGGTGAATGGGTAAAGAAGAGAGAGAGTGGTGGGGTAAGTGGGGATCCTATGGGGTCCACAGATCCTGAGGTGTCAAGGATATCTCATCCCTGCACTAAGTGGCGTGCAAAACACCCCTTTCTGCCAATCTGGCGTTAAACGCCAGGCTGCTGCCCATTTCTGGCATTAAACGCCAGTCTGGTGCCCTTTTCTGGCGTTAAACGCCCAGAATGGTGCCAGACTGGGCGTTTAACGCCCATTCTGCTACCTTTACTGGCGTTTAAACGCCAGTAACTATCTCCTCCAGGGTGTTCTGATTTTCATTCTGTTTTTCACTTTGTTTTTGCTTTTTCAATTGTTTTTGTGACTTCACATGATCATTAACCTACAGAAAACATAAAATAACAATAGAAAATAGAAATTTAACATAGATAAGTAAAGATTGGGTTGCCTCCTAACAAGCACTTCTTTAATGTCAATAGCTTGACAGTGACTCTCATGGAGCCTCACAGATGTTCAGAGCAATGTTGGAACCTCCCAACACCAAACTTAGAGTTTGAATGTGGGGGTTCAACACCAAACTTAAAGTTTGGTTGTGGCCTCCCAACACCAAACTTAGAGTTTGACTGTGGGGGCTCTGTTTGACTCTGTATTAAGAGAAGCTCTTCGTGCTTCCTCTCCATGGCGACAGAGGGATATCCTTGAGCTTTAAACACAAGGGAGTCTCCATTCACTTGAATGATCAATTCTCCTCTGTCAACATCAATCACAGCTTTTGCTGTGGCTAGGAAGGGTCTGCCAAGGATGATGGATTCATCCATACACTTCCCAGTCTCTAGGATTATGAAATCAGCAGGGATGTAATGGTCTTCAACCTTTACCAAGACATTCTCTATAAGTCCATAAGCCTATTTCTTTGAATTGTCTGCCATCTCCAGTGAGATTCTTGCAGCTTGTACCTCTATGATCCCTAGCTTCTCCATTACAGAGAGAGGCATGAGGTTTATGCTTGACCCTAAGTCACACAGAGCCTTCTCAAAGGTCATGGTGCCTATGATACAAAGGAATGAGAACTTTTCAGGGTCCTGTCTCTTTTGAGGTAATCTCTGCCTAGTCAAGTCATCCAATTCTTTGATGAGCAATGGAGGTTCATTCTCCCAAGTCTCATTACCAAATAACTTGGCAATTAGCTTCATGATTGCTCCAAGGTACTTAGCAACTTACTCTTCAGTAACATCTTCATCCTCTTCAGAGGAAGAATACTCATCAGAGCTTATGAAAGGCAGAAGTAAATTCAATGGAATCTCTATGGTCTCAGAATGAGCCTCAGATTTCCATGGTTCCTCATTAGGGAACTCCATGGAGGTCAGTGGGCGTCCATTGAGGTCTTCCTCAGTGGGAATCACTGCCTCTTCCTCCTCTCCATGTTTGGCCATGTGAGATGTGGTTATGGCCTTGCACTCTCTTTTTGGATTCTCTTTTGTATTGCTTGGGAGAGTGCTAGGAAGGAGTTCAGTAATTTTCTTACTCAGCTGACCTAATTGTGCCTCCAAATTTCTAATGGAAGACCTTGTTTCAATCATGGAACTTTGAGTGGTTTTGATTAGATTAGAGACAATGGTTGTTAAGTCAGAGGGGTTTTGCTTAGAATTCTCTGTCTGTTGCTGAGAAGATGATGGAAAAGGCTTGCTATTGCTAAACCTGTTTCTTCCACCATTGTTGTTGTTGAAACCTTGTTGAGGTCTCTGTTGATCTTTCCATGAGATATTTGGATGATTTCTCCATGAAGGATTATAGGTGTTTCCATAGGGTTCCAAGAAGGCATTGACTAGCTTTTCCCAAGAGTTCAGGCTTTCCTTAGGTTGTGAATCCAACCATGTTCTAGCTCTGTCTCTTACAGCAAAAGGAAAGAGCATAAGTCTGTAGGCTTCAGGGTCAACCCCATTGGTCTTGACAGTGTCACAGATTTGCAAGAACTCAGCTAAGAACTGATGAAGATCTTCCAATGGAAGTCGATGAAACTTGCAATTCTGTTGCATTAGAGAAACTAATTGTGGCTTAAACTCAAAGTTGTTTGCTCCAATGGCAGGGATAGAGATGCTTCTCCCATAGAAATCAGGAGTAGGTGCAGTAAAGTCACCAAGCACCTTCCTTGCATTGTTGGCATTGTTGCTTTCGGCTGCCATGGTTTCTTCTTCTTTGAAGAGCTCTGTTAGGCCCTATAAAGAGAATTGTTCTTTAGCTTCTCTTAGCTTTCTCTTCAAGGTCCTTTCAGGTTCAGGATCAGCTTGAACAAGTATGCCTTTATCTTTGTTCCTGCTCATATGAAAGAGAATAGAACAAGAAAGTAGGGAATCCTCTATGTCATAGTATAGAGATTGCTTCAGGTGTCAGAGGAAAAGAAGAATAGAAGGAGAGGATAGAGATGAGAGAATTCGAACTTACTAAAGAATTAGAGTTCGAATTACACCTTGAAGAGGAGTGTTAGTCCCTTAAATAGAAGGATGTGAGAAGAGGGGAAGAATTTTCGAAAATTAATTAAAAGATTTTAAAAAGAAATTTGAAAATTTGATTGAGATTTTTGAAAACTAAGATTGGGAAAGAAATAAAGTGATTTTTGAAAAAGATTTTGAAATTAGAAAAAGATATGATTGAAAATCAATTTAGAAAAAGAAAATTTTTAAAATTAAAGTTGATTACTTGACTATCAAGAAATTAAAAGATATGATTTTAAAATTTAAAGTTTGATCCTTTCTTAATAGGCAAGTAACAACTTGAAAATTTTGAAGTAAATCTTTAATTGAAGAAGGATTTTTGAAAATAGTAAAAATAAATATAAAATGGAAAGAAATTGATTTTGAAAGAGATATGATTGAAAAGATATGATTTGAAAAAGATTTGATTTTGAAAAATTATGAAGACTTAAAAAAATGTGAATTAAAAACAAAATCTTCCCTCTAGTGTCATCCTGCCGTTAAACGCCCAAATCTCTACCTTTTTGGGCGTTAAACGCCCAGCCAGGTGCCCTGGCTGGCGTTTAAATGCCAGTTTTCCTTCTTCACTGGGCGTTTTGAAAGCCCAGCTTTTTCTGTTTGATTCCTCTGCTGAATGTTCTGAATCTTCAATTCTCTGTATTATTGACTTCAAAAGACATAGTTTTTTTTTTAAAAAATATTTTTTTGAATTTTTGATGATGGGAATCAATAAAAAATGCAACTAAGATCAAATAAACAATGCATGCAAGACACCAAACTTAAAAGTTTGTATACTAAGGACTATAACAATGTAAAAATGCATATGAAAAACAACAAAACACACAGAACAAGAGAATTTAAAGATCAGCGCAATGAAATCATCAAGAACAACTTGAAGAACAATGAAGAACATATTGCATGTTTTCGAAAAATGCAAGAAGAATGCAATTGACACCAAACTTAAAAATTGATACTAGACTCAAAGAAGAAACATAAAATATTTTTGATTTTTATGGTTTTATAAATTTTTTTTGTGATTTTTGAAAATTTTAATAAAAATTCCAGGAATCATGCAATGTTAGTCTAAAGCTTCAGTCTAAAAAGATTAGACATGTTTGGCCAAGCTTTAGCAGGACATTACATTCAATAGCTAAATTGATGAGAATCAATCAGCTTTTGTGATGGTGGAAACATCACCTTGAAACTCTAGAATTCATTCTTAAAAATTCTGAAGAAAAAAAAAATACCTAATCTAAGCAACAAGATGAACCGTCAGTTGTCCAAACTCGAAAAATCCCCGGAAACGGCGCCAAAAACTTGGTGTTGTTGCCGGACCAAATTTGGCACGGTTGTTGCCGGAAACAAATGCGAAACGGTTGTTCGTTCATTCGTTCCTTCCTCGGCAACGGCGCTAAAAATTTGGTGCACGAAATTGTGATCATCAACAATGGCGCCAAAGACTTGGAGCTCTCAAACGTGAATCACACTTTGTCACAATTCTGCACAACTAACCAGCAAGTGCACTGGGTCGTCCAAGTAATAAACCTTATGTGAGTAAGGGTCAATCCCACGGAGATTGTCGGCTTGAAGCAAGCTATGGTCATCTTGTAAATCTCAGTCAGGTAGATTCAAATGGTTATGGAGTTTAAGGTGATGAAAATAAACATAAAATAAAAATAGAGATACTTATGTAATTCATTGGTGGATTTCAGATAAGCGTATGAAGATGCTTTGTTCCCCTTGAACCTCTGCTTTCCTATTGCCTTCTTCCAATCATTCATACTCCTTTCCATGGCAAGCTTTATGTTGGGAATCACCGTTGTCAATGGCTACATCCCGTCCTCTCAGTGAAAATGGTCTTGATGCTCTGTCACAGCATCGGCTAATCAGCTGTCGGTTCTCGATCATGTCGGAATAGGATCCATTAATCCTTTTGCGTCTGTCACACGCCCCACAATCGCGAGTTTGAAGCTCGTCACAGTCATCCCTTTCCAGATCCTACTCAGAATACCACAGACAAGGTTTAGACATTCCGGATCTCAGGAATGGCCGCCAATAATTCTAGCCTATACCACGAAGGTTCCAATCTTAGATTAGAAACCCAAGAGATACGCATTCAAGCCATTGCTAGTAGAACAGAGGTGGTTGTCAGGCACATGTTCATAGGTGAGAATGATGATGAGTGTCACGGATCATCACATTCATCAAGTTGAAGAACGAATGAATATCTTGGAGAAGAAATAGACTTGAGTTGAATAGAAAAACAATAGTACTTGTATTAATTCATGAAGAACAGCAGAGCTCCACACCTTAATCTATGGTGTGTAGAAACTCCACCATTGAAAATACATAAGAACAAAGTCTAGGCACAGCCGAATGGCCAGCCTCCAAACGTGTCTAGGGACTAAACGTCCGAAGATGAAAATACAATAGTATAAGGTTCTATTTATTGAGAACTAGTAGCCTAGGGTTTACAGAAATCAGTAATTAATGCAGAAATCTTCTTCCGGGCCCACTTGGTGTGTGCTTGGGTTGAGCATTGAAGCTTCCATGTGTAGAGACTTTTCTTGGAGTTAAACGCCAACTTTTGTGCCAGTTTGGGCGTTTAACTCCAGCTTTTGTGCCAGTTTTGGAGTTAAACGCCAGAATTCTTGAGCTGACTTGGAACGCCAGTTTGGGGCATCAAATCTTGGGCAAAGTATGGACTATTATATATTTCTGGAAAGCCCAGGATGTCTACTTTTCAACGCAATTGAGAGCGCACCAATTGGGTATCTGTACCTCCAGAAAATCTACTTTGAGTGCAGGGAGGTCAGAATCCAACAGCATCTGCAGTCCTTTTTCAGCCTCTGAATCAGATTTTTGCTCAGGTCCCTCAATTTCAGCCAGAAAATACCTGAAATCATAGAAAAATATACAAACTCATAGTAAAGTCCAAAAATATGATTTTTAGATAAAAACTAATAAAAACATAATAAAAACTAACTAAAATATACTAAAAACATACTAAAAATAATGCCAAAAAGCGTATAAATTATCCGCTCATCAATGCGTCAGATACGCGTACGCATGATGCGGCTTATGTGCCCAGCACAGTTCCAGCCCCACTCCTACTCAACTCTGTCAAATTTTATTTTTCATCCACACACATATGATGCGTACGCGTCAGCGACGCTTGCACGTCGTGTGCTCGTTTTTTTTTGTGTGTGTGTGTGTCGCCTGAAGTGTTCGGTTCTTGTTATAAAATAGCTGCATGATTAGAAAAATAGTAAAAATACAATAAAAATCAAATAAGTAATGAAACTACTTCTAGGAAAATAACTAAGGATACGAGATTATCGGGTTGCCTCCCGACAAGCGCTTCTTTAACGTCCCTAAGTTGACGGTCAGTTCTGCTAATTCAACAGATGAGCAGACCTCTGGCGATTGATCTCGCCTCCAAGATAGTGCTTCAACCTCTGGCCATTCTTGGTTCTCTCCTTATAGAGCTTGGCATTCTCATAGGCTGAATATCTGAATTCATCAAGCTCATTCAACTGAAGCATTCGCTTGATTCCTGCAGCTTCTGAATAATTCAGATATCGGATTGCCCAGTAAGCTTTATGCTCCAGCTCAACTGACAGGTGACAGGCTTTGCCATAGACCAACTGATAAGGGGACATGCCAATAGGAGTCTTGTAAGCTGTCCGGTATGCCCATAGAGCATCATCAAGCTTCTTAGACCAGTCCTTTCTTAAAACACTGACAGTCTTCTCTAAAATCCTCTTAAGTTTCCTGTTGAAAACTTCAACCTGTCCACTTGTCTAAGGGTGATAAGGGGTTGCCACTTTATGACGGACTCCATATCTCTGCAGAAGAGAGTCTAGCTGTCTGTTACAGAAGTGACTTCCACCATCACTAATGAGTGTCCTTGGGACACCAAACTGGATAAAGATATATCTCTGAAGAAAGCTCATTACCACCTAGGCATCATTGGTGGGTAGAGCCATAGCTTCCACCCACTTGGACACATAATCAACTGCCACTAGAATATAGTTGTTTGAATGTAAGGGTGGGAAAGGTCCCATGAAATCAATACCCCACACATCAAACAACTTAACCTTAAGAATCCCCTGCTGTGGCATTTCATGGTTGGAAGGGAGATTTATGGCTTTTTCACATCTGTCACAGTGCTTCACAAATGCTCTTGAGTCTCTGAAGAGAGTCGGCCAGTAAAACCCGCTCTGAAGGACCTTTGTAGCTGTCCTTTCACCACTAAAGTGGCCTCCATACTTAGAACCATGACAGTGCCAAAGGATCTACTGTTTTTCTTCATCTGGGATATATCTCCGGATGATACCATCTGAACACCTTGTAAAAAGGTATGGTTCCTCCCAAATGTAGTACTTTGCATCAGTCAATAGCTTCTTCACTTGTTGCCTACTGTACTCTCTTGGAATAAAATTCATGGCCTTATAATTTGCAATGTCTGCAAACCATGGAGCCTGCTGAATGAGAAATAATTGCTCATCTGGAAACGTCTCATTCACAGCTGTGGGTGGTTGTACTCCTGCTTCAGGCTCAATTCTGGAGAGATGGTCAGCTACTTGATTTTCTGACCTTTTCCTATCTTTTATCTCAATATCAAACTCCTGAAGGAGTAACACCCATCTGATTAATCTTGGTTTAGAGTCCTGCTTGGTTAGAAGGTACTTCAAAGCAGCATGATCAGTATAAATAATAACCTTAGAACCAAGTAAATAGGACCTAAATTTATCAATAGCATACACAACAGCTAATAATTCCTTTTCTGTAGTTGTGTAATTCTTTTGGGCATCATTTAACACACGACTGTCATAGTAAATGACATGTACAAGCTTACCATGCCTCTGTCCTAAAACAGCTCCTATAGCAAAGTCACTGGCATCACACATTAATTCAAATGGTAAATCCCAGTCATGGGGGGCTATAATGGGAGCAGAGGTAAGGTTTGCTTTCAGAAGTTCAAAAGCATGCAGGCAATCAGAGTCAAAGACAAAAGGCACATTAGCAACCAACAGGTTGCTTAGTGGTTTAGCAATTTTAGAAAAATCCTTTATAAATCTTCTATAAAATCCTGCATGACCCAAGAAACTCCTGACTGCCTTAACATTAGTTGGTGGTGGTAATTTTTCAATTACCTCCACCTTTGCTCTATCAACCTCAATTCCCTTACTTGAAATCCGGTGTCCAAGAACAATACCTTCTGTAACCATAAAATGACATTTTTTCCAATTTAAAACAAGGTTTGATTCTTGACACCGTTTCAAGACAAGAGATAAATGCTTAAGGCAAGATTCAAAAGAATTACCAAAAACAGAAAAGTCATCCATAAATACCTCAATGAACTTTTCAACCATATCAGAAAAAATTGAAAGCATACACCTTTGAAAAGTTGCTGGAGCATTGCAAAGTCCAAAAGGCATTCTCCTGTAGGCAAATACTCCAAAGGGGCATGTGAATGCTGTCTTCTCTTGTCTTGAGGGTCTACTACAATTTGATTATATCCAGAATATCCATCTAGAAAATAGTAAAAAGCATGACCAGCTAACCTCTCAAGCATCTGATCAATGAAAGGCAGGGGGAAGTGATCCTTCTTGGTAGCAGTGTTGAGCCTCCTGTAGTCTATACACATTCTCCATCCTGTGACTGTTCTTGTAGGAATAAGCTCATTCTCTTCATTCTTGAACACTGTCATCCCTCCTTTCTTAGGAACTACCTGCATAGGACTTACCCAAGGACTGTCAGAAATAGGATAAATAATACCTACTTCCCATAGTTTCATTACCTCTTTTTGGACCACCTCTTTCATAGTTGGATTGAGTTTCCTTTGTGGTTGCACAACTGATTTAGCATCATCTTCAAGGAGGATCTTGTGCATACACTTGGTTGGACTAATCCCCTTCAAGTCACTAATGGTCCACCCAAGAGCTGTTTTATGGCTCCTGAGCACTGAAATAAGCGCCTCTTCCTCTTCAGGCTTCAGGGAAGAGCTGATAATCACTGGATAGGAGTCATTTTCACCCAAGAACACATATTTTAGAGAAGGAAGTAAATCTTTGAGCTCATGCTTGGGGGCTTCCTCCTCTGCTTTAGGCGTGTGTACCATAGTCTTCTGGGTTGGTGAATTATCAACTTCAACTAATTCATACTCAGAAATAGGATCCAAAATGTCATCAAGTACCTCAACTTCCAGTACTTCTTGAACAAGTGGTTCAACAACATCAATTCTCATACACCCTTCAGAATCATTATGGTGCTTGAGAGCTTCAAAAATATTAAGGACCACATGTTCTTCATTTACCCTCAGGGTTAATTCACCCTTTTGCACATTAATCAGAGCTCTTCCTGTAGCTAAAAAGGGTCTACCAAGAATAATAGAGCATTTTACATCCTCTTCCATGTCTAATATAACAAAATTAGCAGGAAAAATAAATGGTCCTACTTTCACAAGTAAATCCTCAATAACACCCACAGGTAATTTAATAGAAAGATTAGCAAGTTGAAGGGAAATACGAGTGGGTTTTACCTCCTCAATTTGAAGCTTTTTCATCACTGAAAGTTGCATGAGATTGATGTTAGCTCCAAGATCACATAAAGCTCTCTGAATGGTGACATCTCCAATGGTGCAAGGAATCACAAAACTCCTTGGATCTTGCATTTTCTCAGGCAGTTTATGTTGAATAATAGCACTGCATTCCTTGGTTAACACCACTGTTTCTTGCTCCTTCCAATTCCTCTTGTTTGTCAACAATTCTTTCATAAATTTAGCATAAAGGGACATTTGCTCAAGAGCCTCTACAAAAGGAATGTTGATTTGTAGCTTCTTGAAGACATCTAAAAATTTGGAGAACTGCTTTTCTTTGGAAGCCTTCTGAAGTCTCTGAGGATATGGCATTTTCGGCTTGTATTCAGGAGCCTTTGGCAATGTAGGATACATGTCAAGAGAGTCAGGGAATGGGTTGTCTGCACGCTTTGGAGGGGTGTGCTTCACTTCTTCCTTCTTCTCCTCTGGAACTTCCTTTTCAACTAGCTCTTCATTGGCCCTTGTCTCAGAGCCAGCTGTTTTACCACTTCTCAATTGAATAACCTTGCAATCTTCTCTTGGGTTCACTACTGTATCACCTGGAAATGTACTTGCAGACCTCTCAGGTATTTGCTTGCTCAGTTGGCCCATTTGCACCTCTAAATTTCTAATGGAGGCTGTTGTTTCCTGCATAAAACTCCTCATCATCTCCCAGTTAGAATTATCTTGGGATTTAGAGTTTTTCTGCTGAGGTGGTTGTTGCTGCTGAGACTGAAATTGGCGGTTATTGTGATTGTTCTGTTGGAAGCCGCCCTGAGAATTATTGTTAAAATTATGAGGTCTCTGAGGTTGGTCCCTCCACCCAAAATTTGGGTAATTTCTCTACCCCTGATTGTATGTCTTAGAATATGGATCATTGTTGGGATTTCTAGGATCACTCCCCATATAATTGACCTATTCAGAAGAGCATTCAGCATAGTCATAATTATCATTTTACACAAAATTACCCGTCATGTCATAAGAGATCTCTTGATATGGGTTTTGGGTGTTGATGGTTGAGACTTGCATTCCACCCATCTGTTGAGTAAGCCAACTTATTTGCTGAGACATAAGCTTATTCTGAGCAAGAAGAGCATTAAGAGCTTCTACTTCCATAACACCCTTCTTCTGAGAAGCCTCGGAGTTCACAGGATTCCTGTTAGATGAGTATAAATATTGGTTGCTAGCAACCAATTCAATCAGCTCAATAGTCTCCTCCGGTGTTTTCTTCTTATGCAATGAACCACCTACAGAATTATCTAAGCACATCTTGGACATTTCACCCAAGCCTTCATAAAAGATATCTAGTTGGGTCCATTTGGAGAACATGTCCGGAGGGCATTGCCTAATCAATAGCTTGTATTTCTCCCAAGCTTCATAAATAGTTTCACCATCCCTCTGCCTGAAGGTCTGAACCTCCACTTTAAGCTTAGTCAGCTTCTTTTTTGGAAAAAATTTAGTAAGAAACTCAGTAACAACCTTGTCCCAAGTATTCAAACTCTCCTTGGGTTGGGAATCTAGCCATAGCTTTGCTCCATACCTCAGAGCAAACGGGAAGAGCATGAGTTTGTACACCTCTGGGTTTACTCCATTTGTCTTCACAGTATCACAAATTTGCAGAAAATTAGAGATAAATTGATTTGGGTCTTCGTGGGGAAGACCATGATACTGGCAGTTTTGTTGCACCAGAGTGACCAATTGTGGCTTCAACTCAAAGTTGTTTGCAGTTATAGGAGGCACCATAATGCTTTTACCATAAAGATCTGCAGTAGGAGCAGAGTAAGAGCCAAGCACTCTCCTTTGTTCTTCATTCCCATTCGGATTTGCCACATTGGCATTAACAGCATTATTGTGATCCATAATAGATTCTGCAGCCTTGTAAAGTCTTGCTTGTTGTAAACGTCGCCAACAAGTCCTTTCAGGTTCTGGATCAAAGTCTAACAGAGGTTCCTTGTCTCTGTTTCTGCGCATAAACAAACAGAATAACAAGAAAAGATGGGATTCTCTGCGTCAGAGTGTAGAGAAGTCCCAGTGAGGTATCCTGTGTAAAATAATAAAATAAAAATACTAAAATAAATAAATAAATAAATTTCGAAAATTATAGTTGTAACTAGACAGGAATTTTCAAAAATTTACAGGAAAAATAAACAAGAAAATTAAAATAAAATTAACTAGGTGACACCAAACTTAATCTTAAAAATTAAGGAAAAATATTAGTGCTATTAAAAAATTTTTTGAAAATAATAAGCAAAATTTAAATAAAATTAAAACTAAAACGTCTAATCTAAGCAATCAAACAACTGATAGTTGTTAATCACTAGCAATCCCCGGCAACGACGCAAAAAACTTGATGCGGAAATTTATAACCCACAAACTAACCGACAAGTGCACCGGATCGTACCAAGTAATACCTCAGGTGAGTGAGGGTCTATCCCACGAGGATTGATGGACTAAGCAACAATGGTTAATTGATTTACTTAGTTAGGCAAACAGAAAAGAGTGTTGAAGGTTCAAAGACATTAAACAATATAAAGAATATTGAAGAAAGTCAAGTAATTAAGTTGGGAACAAGGTATGGAGAAGACAGTTAAGGTTTCAGAGTTATCTATTTTCTGGATTTATTTTTCTTATTAATTTATTTTAATCGTGCAAGGTTTAATTCATGGCAAACTATATGTGACTAGACCCTAATTCCTTAGACCTTCCTAGTCTCCTCTAAAATTCATCAATAGCCAATTCCTTGGTCAATTAATTCCAATTAGGGGGTGAAGTTCAATTCTAGTTATATGCCATAGAAATCCTAATTACCCAAATATAAAAGGATTATATGTCACGTATCCCATTAAATTCAAATAATTAAAATTTAGGAGAATTTGTTTTCAAGCTATTGTTCAAGTAAAGAGCTTTTCCATGTTATACAAGAACTCAATTAGGAAAAGGGTCATACTTCTGTTCCACCCAAATTCATAAAATAAAGAACGAAAATAATTCTTGAAATATAAATCAGTACATGAAATAAAATAGAAAAACAATAAAATCAATCCATACAATAGACAGAGCTCCTAAACTTAATAGTGGAGGTTTAGTTGCTAATGGTTCAGAATGAAAATAAGGATTGTAAATTGTGAATTGGAATGGAATAATGTTGTTCTGGAATCCCCCTGTTGGATTCCCTTTTTATATCTTGGTGCGCAGAAATTGTGATCATCAACAATGGCGCCAAAGACTTGGTGCTCTCAAACGTGAATCACACTTTGTCACAACTTCACACAACTAACCAGCAAGTGCACTGGGTCATCCAAGTAATAAACCTTACGTGAGTAAGGGTCGATCCCACGGAGATTGTCGGTTTGAAGCAAGCTATGGTCACCTTGTAAATCTCAGTCAGGCAGATTCAAATGGTTATAGAGGATTGATAATTAAAACATAATTAAAATATAAACTAGGATAGAGATACTTATGTAATTCATTGGTGAGAATTTCAGATAAGCGTATAGAGATGCTTTCGTTCCTCCTGAACCTCTGCTTTCCTGCTGTCTTCATCCAATCATTCCTACTCCTTTCCATGGCAAGCTTTATGTTGGGCATCACCATTGTCAATGGCTACATCCCGTCCTCTCTGTGAAAATGGTCCAATGTGCTGTCACTGCATGGCTAATCATCTGTCGGTTCTC
>NC_029785.2:38887030-38916604 GCF_000816755.2 Arachis ipaensis | reverse complement strand
GTCTGTCACTACGCCCAGCACTCGCGAGTTTGAAGCTCGTCACAGACATCCCTTCCCAGATCCTACTCGGAATACCACAGACAAGGTTTAGACTTTCCGGATCTCGGGAATGGCCGTCCATGGGTTCTAACTTATACCACAAAGATTCTAATATCTCGGACTCGGTCCTCTGTATTAGATATCTAAGAGATATTCATTCTAGCTTGTTTGCATGTAGAACGGAAGTGTTTGTCAGGCACGCGTTCGTAAGTGAGAATGATGATGAGCATCACATAATCATCATATTCATCATGTTCTTGGGTGCGAATGAACATCTTAGAATAGGAATAAGCTTGAATTGAATAGAAAAACAATAGTACTTTGCATTAATTCATGAGGAACAGCAGAGCTCCACACCTTAATCCATGGTGTCTAGAAACTCTACCGTTAAAAATACATAAGAACAAGGTCCAGGCATGGCCGAGAGGCCAGCCCCCAAGTCTAAGGAAAAACGTTCCAAAGATAGATAATACAATAGTAAAAAGTCCTATTTATACTAAACTAGTTACTCGGGTTTACAGAAATGAGTAATTGATGCAGAAATCAACTTCTGGGGCCCACTTGGTGTGTGCTTGAGTTGAGCATTGAGCTTTACACGTGTAGAGGCTTCTTTTGGAGTTGAACGCTGATGAGCGGATAATTTATACGCTTTTTGGCATTGTTTTTAGTATGTTTTTAGTATGTTTTAGTTAGTTTTTATTATGTTTTTATTAGTTTTTATTTAAAAATCATATTTCTGGACTTTACTATGAGTTTGTGTATTTTTCTGTGATTCTAGGCATTTCTGACTGAAATTGAGGGACCTGAGCAAAAAATCTGATTCAGAGGCTGAAAAAGGACTGTAGATGCTGTTGGATTCTGACCTCCCTGCACTCGAAGTAGATTTTCTGGAAAAGGACTGCAGATGCTGTTGCCCAATATTTGATGCTGTTGCCCAATATTTGATGGCCCAAACCGGTGTTCCAAGTTAGCTTAAGAATTCTGGCGTGAAAACGCCAGAACTCGCACAAAAGCTGGAGTTAAACGCCCAAACTGGCACAAAAGCTGGCGTTTAACTCCAAGAAAAGTCTCTACACATGAAAGCTTCAATTCTCAGCCCAAGCACACACCAAGTGGGCCCGGAAGAAGATTTCTGCATTAATTACTTATTTCTGTAACCCTAGGCTACTAGTTTTCTATAAATAAGACCTTTTGCTATTGTATTTACACACTTTCATAGACCTTTTCACGTTTGGGGGCTGGCCTCACGGCCATGCCTAGACCCTTTTGTTCTTATGTATTTTCAACGGTGGAGTTTCTATACACCATAAATTAAGGTGTGGAGCTCTGCTGTTCTTCATGAATTAATGCAAAGTACTACTGTTTTTCTATTCAATTCACGCCTACTTCTTCTCTAAGATATTCATTCGCACACAAGAACATGATGAATGTGATGATTATGTGACACTCATCACCATTCTCACCTATGAACGTGTGCCTGACAACCACTTCCGTTCTACATGCAAACAAGCTTGAATGTGTATATCTTGGGTTTCTAATCTAAGATTAGAACCTTCGTGGTATAGGCTAGAATTATTGGCGGCCATTCCTGAGATCCGGAACGTCTAAACCTTGTCTGTGGTATTATGAGTAGGATCTAGGAAGGGATGACTGTGACGAGCTTCAAACTCGCGAGTGTTGGGCGTGTGACAGACGCAAAAGGATCAATGGATCCTATTCCAACATGATCGAGAACCGACAGATGATTAGATTTGAATCTGCCTGACTGAGATTTACAAGATGACCATAGCTTGCTTCAAGCCGACAGTCTCCGTGGGATCGACCCTTACTCACGTAAGGTATTACTTGGACGACCCAGTGCACTTGCTGGTTAGTTGTGCGGAATTGTGACAAAGTGTGATTCACGTTTGAGAGCTCCAAGTCTTTGGCGCCATTGTTGATGATCACAATTTCGTGCACCAAGTTTTTGGCCCCGTTGCCGGGGATTGTTCGAGTTTGGACAACTGACGGTTCATCTTGTTGCTTAGATTATGTAATTTTACTTTTTATTTTCGAAAATTAGTTTAATACAAAAAATTTTTTTCTATTTTGTTCTTCAGAGTTTTTAAGAATGAATTCTAGAGTTTCATAATGATTTGTTGAAGCTTGGCTAGCTGTGAAGCCATGTCTAATCTTTTGGACCGAGGTTTCAACTTATCATCATAAGAGCTTGTTGATTTCTATCAATTTGCTGTTGTGAGCAACGATCTGCTAAAGCTTGGCTGGCCATTGGCCATGTCTAGTGTTTTGGACTGGAGCTTTCTTTGAAAGCTTGGCTGGCTAGTAAGCCATGTCTAATTCCTGGACCGGAGTCTTAGACTAGCATTGCAATGATTCCTGGAATTCTTATTAAAAATTTTGAACCCCTTTATTTTCTTTTCCACTCAATTTTTGAAAAATCACAAAAAAATTTATAAAACCATAAAAATAAAAAATATTTTATGTTTCTTGTTTGAGTCTAATATCAATTTTTAAGTTTGGTGTCAATTGCATGTCTTTATTCTTCTTGCATTTTTTGAATATATGCATTATGTTTTTCATTGATCTTCAAGTTGTTCTTGATGATTTCAGTGCTCTGATCTTTAATTTCTCTTATTCTGTGTCGTTTGTTATTTCTTACATACATTTTCAAATTGTTATAGTCCTTAGTATACAAACTTCTAAGTTTGGTGTCTTGCATGCATTGTTTATTTGATCTTAGTTGCATTTCTATTATTTCTCATCATTAAAAATTCAAAAAAAAAATTTCAAAATTGTGTCTTTTCAAGTCAATAACACAGAAAATTGAAGATTCAGAACATTCAGCAGAGGAATTACACAGAAAAAGTTGGGCGTTCAAAACGCCCAGTGAAGAAGGAAAACTGGCATTTAAACGCCAGCCAGGGTGGGCGTTTAACGCCCAAAAAGGTAGCATTTTGGGCGTTAAACGCTAGAATGGATGCCATTCTGGGAGTTTAACGCCAGGATGACATAAGAGGGAAGATTTTGTTTTTAATTCAAATTTTTTTCAATTTTTCATAATTCTTCAAAATCAAATCTTTTTCAAATCATATCTTTTCAATCATATCTTTTCAAAATCAATTTCTTTTCAATTTTTTTATTTATTACTATTTTCGAAAATCCTTGCTACAATTAATAATTTAATTCAAAATTTTCTAGTTGTTACTTGCCTATTAAGAAAGGATCAAAAGTTTTAATTCTAGAATTATATCTTCTAATTTCTTGTTAGTCAAGTAATCAACTTTAATTTTAAAACTTTCTTTTTTTAATTTGATTTTCAATCATATCTTCTGAATCATATCTTTTCAATCACATCTTTTTCAAAATTAAGTTTCAATCATATCTTTTTGATTTCTCATTTCAAAATCTTTTTCAAAAATCACTTAATTTCTTTCCCAATCTTAATTTTCGAAAATCCTTTACCAAATTTTCAAAATTTCTTTTAATTATTTCAAAATCTTTTAATTTAATTTCGAAAATTCTTCCCCTCTTCTCACATCCTTCTATTTAAGGGACTAACACTCCTCCTCAAGGTGCAATTCGAACTCTATCCTTCTTGATAAGTTCGAATTCTCTTCTATCTACCTTCTCCTTCTATTCTTATTTTCCTCTGACACCTCAAGGAATCTCTATACTGTGACAAAGAGGATTCCATACTTTCTTCTTCTCTCTTTCATATGAGCAGGAGTAAGGACAAAGACATTCTGGTTGAGGCTGATCCTGAACCCAAAAGGACCTTGAAGAGAAAGCTGAGAGAAGCTAAAGTACAACTCTCTGTAGAGGACCTAACAGAGCTTTTCAAACAAGAAGAAGCCATGGCAGCCGAAAACACCAACAATGCAAGGAAGGTGCTTGGTGACTTTACTGCACCTACTCCTGACTTCTATGGGAGAAGCATCTCTATCCCTGCCATTGGAGCAAACAATTTTGAGCTTAAGCCTCAATTAGTTTCTCTAATGCAACAGAATTGCAAGTTTCATGGACTTCCATTGGAAGATCCTCATCAGTTCATAGCTGAATTCTTGCAAATCTGTGACACTGTCAAGACTAATGGGGTTGATCCCGAGGTCTACAAGCTTATGCTTTTTCCCTTGCTGTAAGAGACAGAGCTAGGACATGGTTGGACTCACAACCTAAAGAAATCCTGAACTCTTGGGAAAAGCTAGTTAATGCCTTCTTGGCAAAGTTCTTTCCACCTCAAAAATTGAGTAAGGTTAGAGTGGAAGTCCAAACCTTCAGGCAGAAGGAAAGTGAATCCCTCTATGAAGCTTGGGAAAGATACAAGCAATTGATCAGAAGGTGTCCTTCTGACATGCTTTCAGAATGGAGCATCATAGGTATCTTCTATAATGGTCTGTCTGAACTGTCCAAAATGTCATTGGACAGCTCTGCTGGAGGATCTCTTCATCTGAAGAAGACGCCTGCAGAAGCTCAGGAACTCATTGAAATGGTTGCAAATAACCAATTCATGTACACCTCTGAAAGGAATGCTGTGAATAATGCAACAAATTAGAAGAAAGGAGTTCTTGAGATTGATACTCTGAATGCCATATTGGCTCAGAACAAAATATTGACTAAGCAAGTCAATATGATTTCTCAGAGTCTGTCTGGAATACAAGCTGCATCAGTCAGTACTAAGGAAGCTTCCTCTGAAGAAGATGCTTATGACCCTGAGAACCCTACAATGGAAGAGGTGAATTACATGGGAGAACCCTATGGAAACACCTATAATCCTTCATGGAGAAATCATCCAAATCTCTCATGGAAGGATCAACAGAGACCTCAACAAGGCTTCAACAACAGTAATGGTGGAAGAAATAGGTTTAGCAATAGCAAGCCTTTTCTATCATTTTTTTCATAACAGACAGAGGATTCTAAGCAGAGCCACTCTGACTTAGCAACTGTAGTCTCTGATCTAATTAAAACCACTCAACGTTTCATGACTGAAACAAGGTCCTCCATTAGAAATTTGGAGGCATAAGTGGTCAGCTGAATAAGAAAGTTACTGAACTCCCTCCTAGTACTCTTCCAAGCAATACAGAAGAGAATCCAAAAGGAGAGTCCAAGGCCATCAACATGACCCACACGGCCGAACTTGAAGAGGAGGAAGAAGCAGTGATCTCCACTGAGGAAGACCTCACTGGACGTCCACTGGCCTCCAAGGAGTTCCCTCATGAGGAACCATGGGAATCTGAGGCTCACACTAAGACCATAGAGATTCCATTGAATTTACTTCTGCCATTGATGAGCTCTGATGAGTATTCTTCCTCTGAAGAGGATGAAGATGTTACTGAAGAGCAAGTTGCTAAGTATCTTGGAGCAATCATGAAGCTAAATGCCAAGTTATTTGGTAATGAGACTTGGGAGGATGAACCCCCATTGCTCATCAAAGAACTGGATGACTTGACTAGGCAGAGATTACCTCTGAAGAGACAAGATTCTGGAAAGTTCTCAATACCTTGTGCCATAGGCACCATGACCTTTGAGAAGGCTCTGTGTGACCTAGGGTCAAGCATAAACCTCATGCCTCTCTCTGTAACGGAGAAGCTAGGGATCATTGAGGTACAAGCTGCAAGAATCTCACTGGAGATGGTAGACAATTCAAAGAAACAAGCTTATGGACTTGTAGAAGATGTCTTGGTAAAGGTTGAAGACCACTACATCCCTGCTGATTTCATAATCCTAGAGACTGTGAAGTGTGTAGATGAATCCATCATCTCTTGGGTTTCTAATCTAAGATTAGAACCTTCGTGGTATAGGCTAGAATTATTGGCGGTCATTCCAGAGATCCGGAACGTCTAAACCTTGTCTGTGGTATTCTGAGTAGGATCTGGGAAGGGATGACTGTGATGAGCTTCAAACTCGCGAGTGTTGGGCGTGTGACAGACGCAAAAGGATCAATGGATCCTATTCTAACATGATCAAGAACCGACAGATGATTAGCCGTGCGGTGACAGCGTGCGTAGAACATTTTCACTAAGAGGACGGGAAGTAGCCATTGACAACGGTGATGCCCAACATAAAGCTTGCCATGGAAAAGAGTATGAATGATTGGAAGAAGGCAATAGGAAAGCAGAGGTTCAGGAGGAACAAAGCATCTTCATACGCTTATCTGAAATTCCTACCAATGAATTACATAAGTATCTCTATCTCTATCTTTATTTTATGTTTTATTCATCTTTTAATTATCAATCCTCCATAACCATTTGAATCTGCCTGACTGAGATTTACAAGATGACCATAGCTTACTTCAAGCCGACAGTCTCCGTGGGATCGACCCTTACTCACGTAAGGTATTACTTGGACGACCCAGTGCACTTGCTGGTTAGTTGTGCGGAATTGTGACAAAGTGTGATTCACGTTTGAGAGCTCCAAGTCTTTGGTGCCATTGTTGATGATCACAATTTCGTGCACCAAACGCCAGTTTGTAACTTGTTTCTGGCGTTTAACTCCACTTTGCAACCTGTTTCTGGCGTTTAACTCTAGAATGCAGCATGGAACTGGCGTTGAATGCCAGTTTGCGTCGTTTAAACTCGAGAAAAGTATGGACTATTATGTATTGCTGAAAATCCCTGGATGTCTACTTTCCAAAGAAATTGAGAGCGCGCCATTTGAAGTTTTGTAGCTCTTGAAAATCTACTTTGAGTGCAGGGAGGTCAGAATCCAACAGCATCTGCAGTCCTTCTTCAACCTCTGAATCTGATTTTTGCTCAAGTCCCTCAATTTCAGCCAGAAATTACCTGAAATTACAGAAAAACACACAAACTCATAGTAAAGTCCAGAATGTAAATTTTATTTAAAAACTAATAAAAATATACTAAAAACTAGGTCCCCAATTAGAGGTGTCCAGGGTTCATAAGCACACTCTGTTTTTGCTTTGGACCTCGACTTTAACCGCTCAGTCTCAAGCTTTTCACTTGACACCTTCACGCCACAAGCACATGGTTAGGGACAGCTTGGTTTAGCCGCTTAGGCCAGGATTTTATTCCTTTAGGCTGTCCTATCCACTGATGCTCAAAGCCTTGGATCCTTTTTATTACCCTTGCCTTTTGGTTTTAAGGGCTATTGGCTTTTTGCTCTTGCCTTTTGGTTTAAAGAGCTTTTGGCTTTTTCTGCTTGCTTTTTCTTTTTCTCTTTTTTTTCTCCATTTTTGTTTTCTCTTTTTTTTTTCGCAAGCTTTTGTATTCACTGCTTTTTCTTGCTTCAAGAATCAATTTTATGATCAAATAACATTTCTCCTTTTTCATTATTCTTCAGGAGCCAACATATTTAACATTCATAAACAACAAATTCAAAAGACATATGCACTGTTCAAGCATTCATTCAGAAAACAAAAAGTATTGTCACCACATCAAAATAATTAAACTAGTTTCAAGGAAGAATTCGAGACCATGTACTTCTTGTTCTTTTATTTTTAGAACATTTTTCATTTAAGAGAGATGATGGATTCATGGGACATTCATAGCTTTAAGACATAGACACTTAGACACTAATGATCATATAGTAAAGACACAAACATAAATAAACATAAAGCATCGTAAACGAAAAACAGGAAAATAAGAACAAGGAGATTAAGGAACGGGTCCACCTTAGTGAGGGTGGCGTCTTCCTCTTCTTGAAGAACCAATGGTGCTCTTGAGCTCTTCTATGTCTCTTTCTTGTCTTTGTTGCTCCTCCCTCATAGCTCTTTGATCTTCTCTAATCTCATGGAGGATGATGGAGTGCTCTTGGTGCTCCATCCTTAGTTGTCCCATGTTGGAACTTAATTCTCCTAGGAAAGTGTTGATTTGCTCCCAATAGTTTTGTGGAGGGAAGTGCATCCCCTGAGGCATCTCAGGGATTTCATGGTGAAGAATTTCCTCATGCTCTTGTTGAGGTCCATGATCTCTTGTTTTGCAGCCAAATGCTCTACTACTGAGCTATGGACCCTTGAGATGAATCTCTCCATCTCTCATGACTCGGAGGTGGAAGCTTTTGTCTTTCCTTTCCTCTTTCTAGAGGTTTCTCTGGCCTTAGGTGCCATTAATGGTTATGGAAAAACTAAAAGCTATGCTTTTACCACACCAAACTTAAAATGTTTGTGATAATGCGAAATTGTTACTCTGAGGTTGTAAAATTTGTTGTTCGTTCTCTCCCTGGCAATGGCGCCAATAACTGGTGCACAATACCATGGTCCATACATAACTTCACAACTTCGCACAACTAACCAGCAGGTGCACTGGGTCATCCAAGTAATAAACCTTACGTGAGTAAGGGTCGATCCCACGGAGATTGTTGGTATGAAGCAAGCTATGGTCATCTTGTAAATCTCAGTTAGGCGGATAATAATTGATTATGGAGTTTTCGAAAATAGGTAATAAATAAACAGAAAATAAAGATAGAAATACTTATGTAAATCATTGGTGAGATTTCAGATAAGCGTATAAAGATGCTTTCATTCCTCTGAACCTCTGCTTTCCTGCTGTCTTCATCCAATCATTCCTACTCCTTTCCATGGCAAGCTTTCTGTAAGGGCATCACCATTGTCAATGGCTACATCCCATCCTCTCTTGTGAAAATGGTCCAAATGCTCTGTCACAGCACAGCTAATCATCTGAGGTTCTCGATCATACTGGAATAGGATTCACCCTCCTTTTGCGTCTGTCACTACGCCCAGCACTCGCGAGTTTGAAGTTCGTCACAGTCATTCAATCCCTGAATCCTACTCGGAATACCACAGACAAGGTTTAGACTTTCCAGACTCTCATGAATACCGCCATCAATCTAGCTTATACCACGAAGATTCTGATTAAGAGATCCAAGAGATATTCATTCAATCTAAGGTGGAACGGAAGTGGTTGTCAGGCACGTGTTCGTAGGGGAATGATGATGATTGTCACATTCATCACATTCATATTGAAGTGCGAATGAATATCTTAGAAGCGGAATAAGTTGAATTGAATAGAGAAACAGTAGTACTTTGCATTAATTCATGAGGAACAGCAGAGCTCCACACCTTAATCTATGGAGTGTAGAAACTCTACCGTTGAAAATACATAAGTGATGAAGGTTCAGGCATGGCCGAGAGGCCAGCCCCCAACGTGATCAATATGATCTAAAGATGATCCGAAAATAAAACTCAGGATGTTAATACAATAGTAAAAAGTCTTATTTATACTAAACTAGTTACTAGGGTTTACAGAAGTAAGTAATTGATGCATAAATCCACTTCCGGGGCCCACTTGGTGTGTGCTTGGGCTGAGCTTGAAGTTTACACGTGCAGAGGCTTCTTCTGGAGTTGAACGCCAAGTTGTAACGTGTTTTTGGCGTTCAACTCTGGTTCGTGACGTGTTTCTGGCGTTTAACTCGAGACTACAGCGTAGAACTGGCGTTCAACGCCCTTTTGCGTCATCTAAACTCGGCTAAAGTATGGATTATTATATATTTCTGGAAAGCCCTGGATGTCTACTTTCCAACGCATTTGGGAGCGCACTATTTAGAGTTCTGTAGCTCCAGAAAATCCATTTTGAGTGTAGGAAGGTCAGAATCCAACAGCATCAGCAGTCCTTCTTTAACTTCTAAATCTGATTTTTGCTCAAGTCCCTCAATTTCAGCCAGAAAATATCTGAAATCACAGAAAAACACACAAACTCATAGTAAAGTCCAGAAATGTGAATTTAACATAAAAACTAATGAAAACATCCCTAAAAGTAACTAGATTCTACTAAAAACATACTAAAAATAATGCCAAAACGCGTATAAATTATCCGCTTATCAGTTTGCTCGTCCCCGAGTAAAAGAAGAAAGAAATGAGTAGAAGAAGAAGAGAATGGAGGAGATGGAGGTGTGTGAATGGTTCGGCTAAGGGGGTTTTAGGTGGTTATGATGTGTGAAAAGGAAGGAGTGATGGTTGGAATTTGAGTGGGTGGGTGTAGGTGGGTTGTATGATGGTTTTGGAGGAGTAATGGAGGTGATTGGTGAAGGGTACTTGTGGAAGAGAGTTATGATAGGGTGTGAAGAGAAGAGAAGAAGTGGTGGGGATCCTGTGGGGTCCACAGATCCTGTGGGGATCCTGTGCGGTCCACAGATCCAGTGGGGCCAAGGACTTAACATCCCTGCTCTAATTAGGCATGTAAAACGCCCTTGCTGTGCAATCCTGGCGTTTAACGCCAGACTGCTGCTTGTTTCTGGCGTTAAACGCCCAAATGTAGCCTGTTTCTGGCATTTAATGCCAGGTAGATGCTTGTTTCTGGCGTTAAACGCCAGACAGATGCTTGTAAATGCCAGAATGCTCCTCCTCCAGGGTGTGCTATTTTTAATGCTGTTTTTCATTCTGTTTTTGATTTTTTAGTAGTTTTTGTGACTCCACATGATCATCAACTTAATTAAACACGAAATAAAAATAAAAATAAAATAGATATAATTAAATAACATTGGGTTGCCTCCCAACAAGCGCTTCTTTAATGTCAATAGCTTGACAGTGAGCTCTCATGGAGCCTCACAAATAATCAGAGCAAGGTTGGAACCTCTCAACACCAAACTTAGAGTTTGAATGTGGGGGTTCAACACCAAACTTAGAGTTTGGTTGTGGCCTCCCAACACCAAACTTAGAGTTTGATGATTATGAAATCAGCAGGGATGTAAAGGCCTTCAACCTTTACTAACACGTCCTCTACTTGTCCATAAGCCTATTTTCTTGAGTTGTCTGCCATCTCTAATGAGATTCTGGCAGCTTGCACCTCAAAGATCCTAAGTTTCTCCATTACAGAAAGTAGCATTAAGTTTATTCCTGACCCCAGGTCATACAGAGCCTTCTCAAAGGTCATGGTGCCTATGGTACATGGTATTAAGAATTTGCCAGGATCCTGTTTCTTTTGAGGTAATTTCTGCTTATCCAATGCATTTAGTTCATTGGTGAGCAAGGGAGGTTCATCTTCCCAAGTCTCATTACCAAATAGTCTGGCATTCAGCTTCATGATTTCACCAAGGTACTGAGTAACTTGCTCTTCAGTAATGTCTTCCTTCTCTTCAGAAGAAGAATACTCATCAGAGCTCATAAAAGACAGAAGGAGGTTCAATGGAATCTCTATAGTCTCTAGATGAGCCTCAGATTCCTTTGGTTCCTCAAAGGAAAACTCCTTATTGGTCACTGAATGTCCCAGGAGGTCTTCCTCACTAGGATTCACGTCCTCCTCCTCCCTTGTAGGTTCGGCCATGATGGTCAAGTCAATGGCCTTGCACTCTCTCTTTGTAATTTTCTTCTGTATTGCTTGGGAGAGTACTAGGAGGAGTTTCAGTGACCCTTTTACTCAGCTGGCCCACTTGTGTCTCCAAATTTCTAATGGAGGACCATGTTTCATTCATAAAACTTAAAGTGGCCTTAGATAGATCAGAGACTATATTTGCTAAGCTAGATGGATTCTGCTCAGAATTCTCTGTCTGTTGCTAAGTGGATGTTGGAAAAGGCTTGCTATTGCTAAACCTATTTCTTCCACCATTATTAAAACCTTGTTGAGGCTTTTGTTGATCCTTCCATAAGAAATTTGGATGATTTCTCCATGAAGAATTATAGGTGTTTCCATAGGGTTCACCCATGTAATTCACCTCTGCTATTGTAGGGTTCTCAGGATCATAAGCTTCTTCTACAGAAGATGCCTCTTGAGTACTGTTGGATGCAGCTTGCATTCCATTCAGACTCTGAAAAATCATATTGACTTGCTGAGTTAATATTTTATTCTGAGCCAATATGGCATTCAGAGTATCAATTTCAAGAACTCCCTTCCTTTGAGGTGTCCTATTACTCACAGGATTCCTTTCAGAAGTGTACATGAACTGGTTATTTGCAACCATGTCAATGAGTTCCTAAGCTTCTGCAGGCATTTTTTTTAGGTGAATGGATCCACCTGCAGAATGGTCCAATGACATCTTTGATAATTCAGACAGACCATCATAAAATATATCCAGGATGGTCCATTCTGAAAGCATGTCAGAAGGACACTTTTTGGTCAGTTCCTTGTATCTCTCCCAAGCTTCATAGAGGGATTCACCTTCTTTCTTTGAAGGTTCGAACATCCACTCTAAGCTTGCTAAGCTTTTGAGGAGGAAAGAACTTGGCTAAGAAAGCCGTGACCAGCTTATCCCAAGAGTTCAGGCTATCCTTAGGTTGAGAGTCCAACCATACTCTAGCTCTGTCTCTTACAGCAAACGGGAAAAGCATAAGCCTGTAGACCTCAGGATCAACCCCATTGGTCTTAACAATATCACAGATCTGCAAGAATTTAGTTAAGAACTGAAAAGGATCTTCTGATGGAAGTCCATAAAACTTGCAGCTCTGTTGCATCAGAGAAACTAATTGAGGCTTTAGCTCAAAATTGTTTGCTCTAATGGCAGGGATTGAGATGCTTCTTCCATGTAAGTTGGAATTTGGTGCAGTAAAGTCACCAAATATCTTCCTTGCACCTCCACCATTGTTGTTGGTTTCGGCCATCTCAACTTCTTTTTCGAAAATTTCAGTAAAGTCCTCTTCAGAGTGTTGTGTTTTAGCTTCTCTTAGCTTCCTCTTCAAAGTCCTTTCAGGTTTAGGATCAGCTTCAACAAGAATGTTCTTATCCTTGTTCCTGCTCATATGAAAAAGAAGAGAATAGAAAAAAAGAGGAATCCTCTATGTCACAGTATAGAGATTCCTTTATGTGAGTAGAAGAGGAGAAGAATAAGAGAGTAGAATGGAGAAGAGAGAAGATGAAAAATTCGAATTTCAAATTAAAATAAAAGGAAAATATTTTTGTTTTTATTAAATTAATTAATTAGAATTCGAAAATATAAAAAGAAATAAAATAAAATTGAAATTTAAAACAATTAGTTAATCAAAAAGGAATTTTGAAAAAGAGGAAGGTGATTTTCGAAAATTAGAGAGAGAATTAGTTAGGTAGTTTTAAAAAAGATATGATTGAAATAGTAAAATTTTAAAATCAAACAAAAAGTTAAGTGATTAATTGAAAAATATTTGAAAATCAAATTTTGAAAAGATAGGAAGTTAGAAAAGAAGTTAGAAAAGATTTTGAAATTAATTTTGAAAAAGATGTGATTGAAACTTATTTTGAAAAAGATTTGAAAAAGAAATTTAAAAAGATTTGATTTTGAAAATTAAAGTTGATTACTTGACTAACAAGAAGCAAAAAGATATGATTTTAAAATTTAAAAATTGAACCTTTCTTACTAGGCAAGTAACAAACTTAAAAATTTTTGAATCAATCACATTAATTGTTAGTAAAGATTTTGAAATTATGAAACAAAATAAGAAAAAGATTTTTGAAAATCAATTTGAAATTTTCGAAAATATGAAAGAAAAAATGAAAAAGATTTGATTTTTGAAAAAGATTTGAAAAAGATAGAATTTTTAAATTGAAAATTTTGCTTGACTAAAAAAAAGATATGATTTTGAAAATTAAAGTTGATTACTTGACTAACAAGAAACAAAAAGATATGATTTTAAAATTTAAATATTGAACCTTTCTTAATAGGCAAGTAACAACTTAAAATTTTTGAATCTAAAAATTAAATGTTAGTGAGATTTTCGAAAATATGAAGTAAGAATAAGAAAAAGATTTTGAAAATCAAATTTTAAAAAAAAATTCGAAAATATATAAAAATAAATGAAAAAGATTTGATTTTTGAAAAAGATTTGAAAAGATAGAATTTTGAAATTGAAATTTATGAGTAAAACAAGGAAAGATATATTTTTTATTTTTGAGTTTTTAATGATGAGAGAGAAAAACACTAAATTGAAACAAAACATAAAAATTATGAATCAAAACAACTAATGAATGCAAAAACACTTTGAATGTCAAGATGAACACCAAGAACATTTTGAAGATCAAGATGAACATCAAGACTTATTTTTGAAATTTTTTTTTAAAGAAAAGAAAAACATGCAAGACACCAAACTTAAAAATTTTTAATTTTTAGACACTATGAATGCAAGAATGCATATGAAAAATAAGAAAAGACACAAAACAAGAAAAAGCAAAGATCAAACAAAGGAATTCATCAAGAACAACTTGAAGATCATGAAGAACATATGATGAATTTTCGAAAATTAAAGACAATTATAAAAGCATGCAATTGACACCAAACTTAGAAATTGACACAGGACTCAAACAAGAAACACAAAATTATTTTTGATTTTATTATTTTAAAAAATTTTTTGGTTTTTTCGAAAATTATTTTGGGAAAAACGAAAAAAAAGAAATTTTTTTTGTATCTTTCGAAAATAAGAAATAAAAAAACTTAAAATTAAAATAAAATTACCTAATCTGAGCAATAAGATGAACTGTCAGTTGTCCAAACTCAAACAATCTCCGGCAATGGTACCAAAAACTTGGTGCGCGAAATGTGATCATCAACAATGGCACCAAAGACTTGGTGCTCTCAAACGTGAATCACACTTTGTCACAACTTCGCACAACTAACCAGCAAGTGCACTGGGTCATCCAAGTAATAAACCTTACGTGAGTAAGGGTCGATCCCACGGAGATTGTCGGTTTGAAGCAAGCTATGGTCACCTTGTAAATCTCAGTCAGGCGGATTCAAATGGTTATAGAGGATTGATAATTAAAACATAATTAAAATATAAACTAGGATAGAGATACATATGTAATTCATTAGTGAGAATTTTAGATAAGCGTATAAAGATGCTTTCGTTCCTCCTGAACCTCTGTTTTCCTGTTGTCTTCATCCAATCATTCCTACTCCTTTCCATGGCAAGCTTTATGTTGGGCATCACCGTTGTCAATGGCTACATCCCGTCCTCTCTGTGAAAATGGTCCAATGCGCTGTCACTGCATGGCTAATCATCTGTCGGTTCTCGATCATACTGGAATAGGATTTACTATCCTTTTGCGTCTGTCACTACGCCCAGCACTCGCGAGTTTGAAGCTCGTCACAGCCATCCCTTCCTAGATCCTACTCGAAATACCACAGACAAGGTTTAGACTTTCCGGATCTCGGGAATGGCCGTCCATGGGTTCTAACTTATACCACGAAGATTCTAATATCTCGGACTTGGTCCTCTGTATTGGATATCTAAGAGATATTCATTCTAGCTTGTTTGCATGTAGAACGGAAGTGTTTGTCAGGCACGCGTTCGTAAGTGAGAATGATGATGAGCATCACATAATCATCACATTCATCATGTTCTTGGGTGCGAATGAACATCTTAGAATAGGAATAAGCTTGAATTGAATAGAAAAACAATAGTACTTTGCATTAATTCATGAGGAACAACAGAGCTCCACACCTTAATCCATGGTGTGTAGAAACTCTACCTTTGAAACTACATAAGAATAAAGTCCAGGCATGGCCGAGAGGCAAGCCCCCAAGTCTAAGGAAAAATGTTCCAAACATAGATAATACAATAGTAAAAAGTCCTATTTATACTAAACTAGTTACTAGGGTTTACAGAAATGAGTAATTGATGCAGAAATCCACTTCTGGGGCCCACTTGGTGTGTGCTTGGGCTGAGCATTGAGCTTTACACGTGTAGAGGCTTCTTTTGGAGTTGAACGCCAGTTTGTAACCTGTTTCTGGCGTTTAACTCCACTTTGCAACCTATTTCTGGCGTTTAACTCCAGAATGCAGTATGGAATTGGCGTTGAACGCCAGTTTGCGTCATCTAAAGTCGGAAAAAGTATGGACTATTATATATTTCTGGAAATCCCTGGATGTCTACTTTTCAACGCAATTGAGAGTGCACCATTTGGAGTTCTGTAGCTCTGGAAAATCCACTTTGAGTGCAGGGAGGTCAGAATCCAATAGCATTTGCAGTCCTTCTTCAACCTCTGAATCTGATTTTTGCTCAAGTCCCTCAATTTCAGCTAGAAATTACCTGAAATCACAGAAAAATACATAAACTCATAGTAAAGTCTAGAAATGTGAATTTTTTTTAAAAACTAATAAAAATATACTAAAAACTAGCTAAATCATACTAAAAACTATGTAAAAATAATGCCAAAAAACGTATAAATTATCCGCTCATCATATCTAATCCTAATTAATTTAAAATATTTCTTCTAAAACTAAAATAATATCTTTTCCCATTTTTAAAATAAAAATTAAAGTTTAAATCAGAATTAATTAAAGCAATCAGCATGTCTTCAATTGATGGATGGGGACCACTTGCGTCGTAGGGTCCACGCCTAATTTGGAGTGGGGATAACCATTCTTGTGTGAATCTCCCTTGAGTCTCTGCTATCCCCTGGATCTAGTCTGTATTTTTGGGCCGAAAACTGGGTTGAAACTCGGCCTGAAATCGCCACCAGCGTTTTCTGCGAATTCTGCACGTGGCGTGATAAACCCATATTTATGATGTATTTTGTGCTCAATTTAAGTGATTTATTCAATCATTCACCCACTTATTCATGTAAATTACATGGTTTTACTTTCCCTTCCTTATTATGTGATATATGTGAAAAACATGTTTCCTATGCTTTAGAAATATTAAAATTAATCATCCTTTATTACCATTCGATGCCGTGATTTGTGTGTTGAGTGCTTTCAGGCTTTATAGGACAAGAATGACTTAAAGGATGGAAAGGAAACATAAAAAAATATAAGGAAAGCACAAAATGGAGTTTTTGAAGAAACTGGAAGTGACGCGTCCGCATAGACGATGCGAACGCGTGCTTTGCGCAAACCGACATCCGCGCGAACGCGCACATGACGCGAACGTGTGACTCACGCGAAGTACAACTGATGCAGAAGCGTGCCTGACGCGACTGCGTGGAAGAGCAGAACTCCAGATGATGCGACCGCGTGACCCACGCGGACGCGTGACAGACGCCATGCACCAGGATCTGCAGAAAACGCCCCCAGCGATTTTTGGACCCTTTTTCAGCCCAATTCTGAATCCAGAAACACAGAATATAAGCTAGAGAATGGAGGAATCAAAAGGGAAGAGATCATACATTCACTTTTGATATTTTTGATGTAGTTTTTAGAGGGAGAGATTCTCTCCTCTCTCTTAGGTTTTAGGATTAGGACTCCTCTCAAAGGATTTAGGATTTCAACTTCCTCTCAGGTTCAATATTCCTTTTGCTTTATATTTCTCTTTTACTTTCAGATACTTTAATGCTATTATTTGTTAATTACTTATGATTGCCAAATTGGATTATGAACCACTCATGTTAGGATTTTCTCTTATTAATGCAATTGAGGTATTTCAGATTTAGGATTCTTATTTAGCTTTTTATATTCTTGGCTTTAATTGATTAACTGGAGACTCTTGAGTTATCAAACTTATCGTGGTTGTTAATTGTTATTTTTGCTAATTGAATTGAATTCCACTAACTCTAGTCTTTCCTTAGGAGTTGGCTAGGACTTGGGGATCTAACTAATTAGTCCACTTGACTTTCCTTTGCTTTAGAAAAGGTTAACTAAGTGGGATTAAAATTCAATTCTCATCACCATCGATAAGGATAACTAGGATAGGACTTCCGAATTTTCATACCTTGCTAAGAGTTTATTTAGATATTAATTTATTAATTCCTGCAATTTATTTTCCTTGTTCAAACCTTTCAAAATCCAAAATTCTACCTTTTCCATAGCTAATAATAAGTCATACCTCCCTGCAATTCCTTGAGAAGACGACCCGAGGTTTAAATACTCGGTTATCAATTTTATTGGGTTTGCTTAAGTGACAAACAAAACTTTTTGTAAGAAAGAAATTTCTAGAAGCTATACTTACAACGGGAATTTATTTGCAAAAATTCTAGATCGCGCGAGAGTTTCATTCTTCATGGCGCATGTCATGCGTACGCATCAGTCACGCGTACGCGTCGATGGTCTTCTTCGCATGTCACGCGTACGCGTCAGGTACGCGCACGCGTCACTGAGCAACTTCACTTTTCACACGTACGCGTCAGGCACGTGCACGCGTTGCTCCTCGCTGGTCAGCTTCTTGGTTTCTTCTCTTTCTCTGCAGAAATTCCTTCAAATCCATCCGAATGCTACCTAAAATAAACAAAATTGCACAAGACTCAAAGTAGCATCCATAGTGGCTAAAAGATAATTAATTCTTGATAAAACTTAACAAATTAAATGCAAATTTACTAGGAAAAGATAGGAAAGATGCTCAGGCATCACTCCTCAACATCAATTTCAAACTCCATGGAAGAAGGTTCTTCAACTTGAGATTTCTCTTTGCATTCAACATCTCCTAAATCTTCAACCACTTCTTCCAGTTCAATTATCTCTACTTCCTCCTCTTCTCGCAATTCTTGCTTTAACTCTTTTTCTTCACCTTGAAGCTCCAAAATTTCCTTCTCATTGTGCTCCTTAGATAATCCTCCACATTTAACAATAAGGGTGTCTTGGATGGTTGAGCACAATGATGCCAACTGGCTCATCACTTCGGTTAAGCTAGCCACAACTTTCTCTTGCTTTTGGCAACGAGTTAGAAGTTCTTGTTATTCTTTCATTAGGGGTTGGAGAGATTCATGGAATGAAGATGGTGGTGGAAGAGAGGGTTCATTGTTTGAGTGGTATGGTAGGTATGGGTTAGGATCATATGGAGGTGAATGGTGGTATGGGGCTTATGAGTGAGGTTGTTGAGGGCTATGTTGAGGACAATAAGAGTCACTACATCCATTAGGTTGGTAAGCATTAGAAGTTGGATTGTACCCATAAGAAACCGGAGGAGGTTGTTGCCAAGAAGGTTGTCTATATGCTTGAGGCTCCTCCCACCTTTGATTTCTAAATCCTTGATGCAAACCTCCATTGAAGCTTTCATTTCCATTTCCTACAACATAGTTTGAACTAAACTCATAGCCAAAGTGATGAGAATTCATAGTAGAAAAGGGAAAACAAGAACAAAAACTAAGAAGAGATAAAGAAAACAAACTCCTAAACCAAAACTAGCAAACAAAGAAAAAGCAAACTATTCACAATATTCACATATGAACAAAAACTAACAACAAGCACACATTGCAATTCCCCAACAACGGCGCCAAAAACTTGATGTAGTGAAACCGTCGGCTTAGAATTTCTTCTCGGTAAAAGAGAAATAACTTCGTTCCAAGTATAGTTCCAAACTGACAGATAACACTCAATCAAAGTTTAATTTTTAGTTGTCACAAGTCCCACCCAATAAAAATAATCAAGAGTATTAGTCCCGGGTCGTTCTCCCTAGGAATTACAATCGAGTGCTCAATTATTTGTTATGAGTTTCACGGGTTGGGTTGATAAAGAAGCGAGAATTTAAATGACAATAAAATAAAGAAAACAACTAAGGAAAGCAATTACTAAAAAGAGGCATTCATGGCAAGGATTGAGAATTATTAAGAGTTAATCTTATTAAGTTATCTCCAACATTCGAAGAAAGTCAAATAAGACTAGTTAATATCAATCCAAAAGTCCTAATCAACTTACTAATTGAATTAGCAAAAGATTAGCGTCAATGGAAACAATATTAACTAAAAACTCTAGATTACCAACATAAGTTGGGTATTAATGACTCAAGAGCACCTAATTTCTCTTTACAAGCCAAGAATGCTCAAAATCTACTCTAACATCCAACCAAGCATTTTATCAAACACTTGGAAGGCATAAAAGAAAAGCATCATAAAAGTGCAAGAATAATAAATCTATAACTACTCAATGCAAGAAATTAACAATAACAACTAAGAAAAGCACATTAAACATGAAATATCTGAAAATTGCATTAAAGAGAATGAAAATCAACAAGAGTGCATGAACATAAAAGTAGCCAAAATGAGAAATTAACAAGAAGAAATAGGAAAATCAAGACAATAGAACAAGAAATTGTAAGAAAAACTAATTGAAAACAAGAATTAAAACCTAGGTCTAAGAGAGATTTAACCTAAATCTACCCTAATTCTAGAGAGAAGAGGGAGCTTCTTTCTCTAGAAAACTACCTAAAGCATGATCCTAAACTACACTAATTGCTCCCCCTTGTTCCCTCTTGAATTATGCATCAAATAACCTCAGAAATGAGTTGGATTTGGTCCTGGATGGCTCAGAAATTGCCCCCAGCATGTTGCCTTTAATGAGGTCACATGATCAACATCACACGTGTGCATGGGTGATGCGTGCACGTCGCCTGGCCGATGTCCTTCTCATGCATATGCGTGGGTGACGCGTACGCGTCGCCTTGAGTTAAGCAAGTCCCCATTTCTTCATGAATTCTCCACTTTGCATACTTTTCTCTTCACTTCTTCCATCCAATCCTTGATTTATAAGCCTGAAATCACTCAACAAACATATCAAGGTATCGAATGGAATTAAAGTGAATTAAATTTATCAATTTAAGGGCTCGAAAAGCATGCTTTTAACTCTTAAAGCACAACTTAGGAGAAATTCACAAAACATACTATTTGATTGAATAAATATGAGATGAGTTGATAAAATTTCCTAAATTAAACACAAGATAAATCACAAAATTGGGATTTTTCAAGTCTTGAATACTGTCTGGTATGCCCAGATAGCATCGTCAAGCTTCCTAGCCCAGTCCTTCCGTAAAGTACTAATGGTCTTTTCCAGAATCCTTTTGAGTTTCCTATTAGAGACCTAAACCTATCCACTCATCTGTGGGTGATAGGGGGTTGCCACTTTATGACAGACTCCATACCTCTGCAGAAGAGAGTCCAGCTGTTTGTTCCAGAAGTGGCTTCTTTCATCATTAATCAGTGTCCTTGAGACACCAATCCAGCTGAAGATATATATTTGAAGAAAACTCAGCACCACCTTGGCATCATTAGTGGGTAAAGCTATGGCTTCCACCCATTTGGACACATAATCAACCGCCACCATAATGTAATTGTTTGAGTATAAGGGTGGAAAGGGTCCCATGAATTCAATACTCTACATATCAAATAACTCAATCTCCAATATTCCTTGTTATGGCATATCATTGTTGTTAGGTAGATTCTTAGCTCTCTAACACTTGTTAAAGTTATTCACAAAGTTTTGAGCATCTCTAAAGAGAGTTGGACAATAAAAATCGCTCTAGAAGACCTTAGTTGCTGTCTTTTCACCATCGAAGTGGCCATCATACTCGGAACCATGACAATGCCAGAGAATTTATTGTGTTTCCTCATCTAACACACAATGCTGGATAATAACATCTGCGCATCTCTTCAAAAAGATAAGGATCCTCCCACAAAAAGTACTTGCATCATTAAGTAGCTTCTTAACTTGTTGTTTAGTATACTCCTTGGGGATGAACCTCATGGCCTTGTGGTTTGCAATGTCTGCAAACCAAGGTCATCCAAAAAAGTCTCGGTCATAAGAGTGGGTTGTTACATTCACTCTTCAGGTTCAATTTTGAAAAGGTGGTCAGCCCTTGATTCTCTGACCATTTCCTGTCTCTAATTTTAATATCAAACTCCTGAAGAGGGAGCACCCACCTAATCAACCTTGGCTTAGCATCTTGTTTGGTTAGAAGGTACTTAAGAGTAGCATGGTTAGTAAAAACAATAACATTAGAACCAATCAAATAGGACCTAAACTTATCTAAAGCATACACTACAACTAATAACTCTTTTTCTATAGTTGTGTAATTATTTTGCGCATCATTTAGCACACAGTTAGCATAATAAATGACGTGCACAAGCTTGTCTTGTCTTTGTCCCAAGACAGATCCTATAGCATGATCACTAGCATCACACATCACTTCAAATGGTGAATCCTAGTTAGGAGGAGCTATGATGGAAATAGAGACAAGCTTAGCTTTCAGAGTCTCAAAAAGCATGCAAACAATCATCATCAAAACAAAAAGAAATGTCCACAATCAAGAGGTTGCTCAAAGGCTTAGCAATCTTAGAAAAATCCTTTATAAATCTTCTATAAAAGCATACATGTCCTAGGAAACTCTGGATTGCCTTTGCATTAGTAGGTGGTGGTAATTTTTCAATTATCTCTACCTTAACTTTATCAACCTCTATTCCTTTACTTGAAATCTGGTGCCCAAGAATAATACTTTCAGTTACCATAAAATGACATTTTTCCCAATTCAAAACAAGGTTTGTTTCTTGGCACCGTTTCAAGACCAAAGAGAGATGTCTCAGGCAAAAATCAAAAGAATTACCAAATGCAAAAAAATTATCCATATATACCTCAATAAACTTTTTAACCATGTCAGAAAATATGGAAAGCATGCACCTCTGAAAAGTTACTGGGGTATTACACAGTCCAAACGGCATCCTTCAGTAAGCAAATACTCTAAAAGGGAAAGTGAATGTCGTCTTCCCTAATCTTGAGGGTCTACAGCAATATGATTATAGCCAGAATATCTATCTAGAAAATAATAAAATACATGGCCGGCTAACCTCTCAAGCATCTGATCAATGAAAGGCAAGGAAAAGTGGTCTTTCCTTGTTGTAGTGTTAAGCCTTCTGTAATCAATACACATATGCCATCCCGTGACGGTTCTTGTGGGAATAAGCTCATTCTTCTCATTCTTGACCATGACCACCCCTCCTTTCTTGGGAACTACTTGCACATGACTCACCAATGGACTGTCAGAAATTGGATAAATTATCCCGGCTTTCCAAAGCTTCATTACTTCTTTTTGGACCACCTCTTTCATGGTTGGATTGAGTCACTTTTGTGGTTGCACAACTGGTTTAGCATCCTCCGCATGTAAGATCTTATGGATATACTTAGTCGAACTAATCCCTTTCAAGTCACTAATGGTCCACCCAAGAGCCATTTTATGGCTTCTAAGCACCTTGAGCAAAGCATCCTCTTCATCATAAATTAAAGAGGAGCTAATAATCACTGGATAAGAATCATGCTCGCCTAGAAATGCATACTTCAAAGGGGGAGGCAAGGGCTTCAACTCAAGCTTCGGTGGTCTTTCCTCTTTAGGTGGCATTTTTTGTTCCCTCTCTTGAGGTAGTGAATCATCAATCACAAGAAAACCATCCTCTAGAGGGGCTCCAAAACTCTATCAAGCTCTTTAACTTCAAAAACCTCAGAATCACCAGGATGTTGCAGAGCCTCAAGCACATTCAGGACAACCTCTTCTTCATTGACTCTCAAAGTCAACTCACCCTTTTGTACATCAACAAGGGCTTTTCCTGTAGTTAAAAATGGTCTCTCTAAAATAATAGAGGCATTCTTGCCCTCCTCCATATCCATTATAACAAAATCAACAGGAAAAATAAAAGGTCCAACTTTCACCAGTAAATGCTTAACAACTCTAAAAGAAAATTTAATTGAATGGTCAGCAAGTTGATGAGAAATACGAGTGGATTTTACCTCATCAATTTAGAGTTTTTCATCAAAGAAAGTGGCATGAGATTGATGCTAGCTCCAAGACCACATAATTCTCTCTGAATAGTAATGTCTCTAATGGTAAAAGGAATTAGAAAGCTTCTCGGATCTTGCATTTTCTTAGAGAGATCTTGCTAAATAATTGCACTATGTTTCTTTTTAGCAACATGGTTTCACTTTCTTTTCAATTCCTTTTATTAGTCAACAAATCCTTCATGAACTTAGCATAAAGAGGCATTTGCTCAAGAGCCTCTACAAAAGGAATGTTGATTTGAAGCTTCCTGAAGACCTCTAAAAATATTGAAAACTGCTTGTCTTTGGATGCCTTCTAAAGCCTCTGAGGATATGACATTTTTGGCTTATACTCAGATGCTAGAGACAACACTGGATATTTCTTAAGATCAACCAGAAAGGGATTGTCTGAATGTCTCTCAGGGGCGTGCTCCACTATGTCATCAATCTTCTCTGGAGCTTCTTTTTCAACCGGCTCCTCATTAACCTGTGTTTTTGAACCGACTACCTTACCACTTCTCGGATGTATGGCCTTGCACTCTTCTCTTGGGTTAGGCTTGTATCACTAGGGAAAGTATTAGAAGGCCTTTTAGGTGCCTGCTTGCTCAATTGACCCAATTGAACTTCCAAGTTTCTAATTGAAGCTTTGGTTTCCTGCATGAAACTATGAGTACTCTTGGAGAGCTTTGCAACTATAGAATCCAAGTCAGAGGATTTTTGAGAATGAGAAGGTGCTTGATATTATTGAGAGGGCTAAAACTGACGGTTGTTGTGAAAGTTATTCTGATTAAAGTTGCCCTGAGAATAAGTGTTGTTATTGAAGTTCAGTTGCCTTTGTGGTTGATTTTTCCACCCAAAATTTGGGTGATTCCTCCACCCTGAATTATAAGTCTTAGAAAAAGGATCATTATTGGGGGTCCAGAGGAATTTCCCATGTAGTTGACTTGTTCAGTAAAAAATTGACCATAATCGTAGTTCTCACCTTGATAAAAGCCACCACTCATGTCATAAGAAGCATCTTGGGTATTAATGGCTGAGACTTGCAATCCACCCAAGTGTTGAGTAATAGCATTTATTTTTTGAGCCATAGCTTTATTCTAAACAAGAAGTGTGTCCAAAGCATTTAATTCCATGACTTCTTTCCTCACGAGAATAGATATTGGTTGTTAGTAACCATCTCAATCAACTCTAGAGCTTCTTTAGTGGACTTCTCCATGTGAAGAGATCCTCTTGCAGAATTATCCAAAGATATTTTAGCAGCCTCAGTAACTCCATCATAGAATATCTGCAACTGTATCCAAATCGAAAACATGTCTGGAGGACACTTCCTTAGCATCACCTTGTACCTTTCCCAAGCTTCATAGAGAAGTTCACCTTCTCTCTACCTGAAAGTCTAAACATCAGTCCTCAGGTTGGTCAGCCTCTGAAGTGGAAAGAGTTTAGTCAAGACCTTGCTGACCACATTATCTCATGTATTCAGGCTCTCCTTAGGCTGTGTCCCATACAGCAAACAAAAAAAAGTAACAACCTATAGACATCAAGATGGACTCCATTGGTCTTCACCATATCACAGATTTGTAGAAAATTAAAAATGAATAAGTTTGGGTCTTCTTGCGAGAGTCTATAAAACTGACAGTTTTGTTGCAACAAGTGGAGAAGGTAGAATGCATTGAAATTAAAGAAGTGGATGAAGAATTGGGGGAAGTTGAGCAAGAAACAAGCTCTGTTATTGAAGATAATTCCATACTAACAAGTGACATTAATGATCTCATTGAGTCCTCTTCCATTGGGATTGAAAGTGATGTCAAGGAGGAACATGTACAACCTCCGGAACATATTTTGAGCAATGAAGAGGATTTAAAAGATGTTGGTAAACAAAAAGTAGGAATTGAGGAAGCTTGTCAAGAGGTGGAAGTTATCAAGGAGGAGTCAAAGCGAGTGAAGCTTACATTGCCAAAGCCATTGGATATCTATCTTCCTAAGTCACCACCGTCCATCACATCATTTAAGTGGGTAAAACTAATATCCTTAAGCTTTATTGTCCCACTTGAATATAATTTTCTTGAAATGGATAGTCAACTTAGAGCTTTTTGTGGGTCGAAAAGTAAGAGAGTGTTGAATAGTGGTTGGCAACGTAACTCAAGGCTCATTAAGGTTGCAAGCTCAAGGGTTGAGTTCAAAGGAAGGTTGATGCACCACTATTTCGTGGTATATTTTGTACTTAATTGAGTGGATTTTATCCACTAAACTCACACTTATTCAGATAATTCGCATATTTTACATTTTCCTTCTTAATTTTGTGTTATGATTGAAAACATGCTTCTTTGGCCTTAAATTTACTAATTTTAATCCTCTCTTATTACCATTCGATGCCTTGATATGTGTGTTAAGTGTTTTCAGGCTTTATAGGTCAGGAACGACTTAGAGGATGGAAAAGAAGCTTGCAAAAATGGAAAGAACACAAAAAACTAAGGAGACAGCCAGCGAGGAGCGACGCGCACGCATGGCTCTCGCGTGCGCGTGATTTGGAGATTTTCATTGCGATGCGTGCACGCACCTGACGCGTACGCGTGAAAAGCGAGATTGCACGGCGACGCGCGTACGCCTGACACGCGAAAATTACTATCGACGCGTACGCGTGACTGACGCGTACGCGTGACATGCGCCACGTGCAGAAAATGCAGAAGACGCTTGGGGCGATTTTGGGCTGTTTTAGACCCAGTTTCAGTCCCAGAAAACACAGATTAGAGGCTGTAGAGTGGGGGAATCATTAATTCATTCACACAACTTTCATTCGAAGAATTTTAGGTTTAGATGTAGTTTTCTAGAGAGAGAGAGGCTCTCTCCTCTCTCTATGTTTTAGGATTCTTAGGTTTACTTATATTCAATTTCATATTTCTACCTTAGTTTAATTTAGTTTTCTCTTCTACTCTTATTAGTTCTAGCACTTTAGTTATCTATTTCTCTTGTTGGTTTATTTATTTTTCCAATTTGGTTTATGAATTTTTATGTTAGATTTGATTTCCTATTTAATGCAATTTGAGGTATTTCATATTTATGATTGCTTTCTTCAATTTATGTTATTGATGTTTTCAATTGGTTGTTTGGAATTTATTATCTCTTATTGCTTTTCTATGTTTTTATGTTGTGCCTTCCAAGTGTTTGACAAAATGCTTGGGAGGGTTTTAAGTTAGATTTTTCTCCTCTTAGCTTTGGTTAAGTAATTAGAGACACTTGAGTTATCAAACTCCTTTGTTGATTGATAATTGAAAGTTGCTAGTTGATTTGGATCCCTCTAAAGCTAGTCTTTCCTTAGGAGTTGACTAGGACTTGAGGAATCAAATTGATTCATCCACTTGACTCTCCTTCATAGTTAGAGGTTAACTAAGTGGGAGCAGTGAACAATTCTCATCACAATTGATAAGGATAACTAGGATAGGACTTCTAATTCTCATACCTTGCCAAGAGCTTTCATAATTATTAGTTTATTTTCTTGTCATTTACATTCCTTGTTCAACCTTTCAAAAACCCAAAAATATACTTTTCCATAACCAATAATAACTACACCTCCCTGCAATTCCTTGAGAGACGACCCGAGGTTTAAATACTTCGATTTAATTTATTGGGTTTGTTTTAGTGACAACCAATTTTTTGTATGAAAGGATTCTTGTTGGTTTAGAAACTATACTTGCAACGGGAATTTATTGTGAATTTTTTACCATAAAAAATCTGTTTATCAAAGGTGCAACGCTCAATGCAATGGATCTAGGAGAGTTTGGTGCCTAAATGAGAATTCGCAAGTGATGACACCCGGATGGAGCTATGGTAATCAACAAGAAGATGGGTGCAAAAACAAGGTTTGGGACCCCGAAATACAATTTAGAAATCAATAATTTTGGGGTCTTGTCACTTGTTTGAATTTACTTGAGAGCTTGGTGCGCATAATTTGGGATCCCAGTGAATATTGGATTGCAAGAATTGATGGGGATTCAAGGAAGCATTCAAGTATAAGCTACCATAGCAAGGGCATCCTGAATTATCTAATTTAAGGACTATAACTAAAAGTATTAGGTGGGAGACACTCCACCCTGGTAAATTATTTTCATTTTCTTTTTTTGGTATATAGTTGATGAATAAGTTGAATTTCCATTTTTAGTTAGGTTTGTTGAGTTTAATTGATAGTTTAGTATGTCTCACAAGATTTGGTATTGTTTTGGTATCTTGTTGGGTATTTGGATTGCTTAGTTTGGTGCAAAAGAGTTGAAAATTTTTGAAAATAGAGCACCATTCGAGCGTACGCATGCCTCATGCGTACGCACAACCCACAAGTTTTATCAAAATTATGCGTACGCATAAAACCAAAATAGCACCAAACTTGATTAATAAAAGGATTACTGTTTCTTTTCAATCAGTGTTTGATTCGATTCTAAGATGTATCTTCTTTCTTCAACTTGATGAATGGGATGACCCGTGACAATCATCTTTGTTCTTCATACTAAGACCGTGTGCCTGACAACCACCCGTGTTCTTCTTAGGTTCTTGTGAATACGTAATTGGAAAGCATCAAACCGCCAGCTTGATTATACATCTCTTAGACACTAATCCACGATGTCGTTAGGGACTTCTCGAGACACAAGTTCAGTTAAGGTATGGGGAGATTAGTGTCTCTGTGGTAGAGGCTAGAACCCAAAGGCACAACATTCTCTGATCCGGAAGATTCGACCTTGTCTGTGGCGTTTTGAGTAGGATCATTAAGGAGAATGGACTGCAGGAGCTTCACCCTTAATCAGAGTGGATCCACACTAACCCTGGGGTTCAGATCTGGAGGAGATTGGCGACCGCGAACGTACGGCGTTGATCACATACAGCCTGCCATAGAAGAAATCATTCACAATTGAAGAAGACAGTAAGACCAGAGTTAATCCAGAAGGACAAAGCATCTCCAAGCTTTAACCATCTTCTTATCATAGTAAACATGTCAATCTAGTTTAGATCTCATTATTCCTTTTATGCAATTAAACAACAAACCAACATCTCCTACTCACCTGACTAAGATCTGTAAGATAACCATAGCTTGCTTCAAACCACAATCCTCGTGGGATCGACCCTGACTCGCTCAGGTATTGCTTGGACGACCCAGTGTACTTGTTGGTTCAGTTGTACAAAGTGTGGAGATTCGTGCACTAAGTTTTTGGTGCCATTGCTGGGGATTGTTCGAGTTTGGACAACTGACAGATTATCTTGTTTCTTAGATTAGGTATTGTCTTTAATTTTGTTAGAGTCTTTTATTTTATTTTTCTTTTCTTCAAAAAATCAAAAACTTTTTCAAAAAAAAAGAGAAAATTTTTCTTTTCTTTGTTTGATCTTTGTTTTTGGTTTGAGTCTTTTGTTTTTGTTCTTGTTGAGATTTTCGAATTCTTTGTCTTTCTTTCAAAAAATTTTCAAAAATAGTTTCTTTTGTTTGAGTCTTGTATCAATCTTTAAGTTTGGTGTCTTCTTGTGTATTTTCTTTAATTTTTCGAAAATTTTGTTTTTAGTTTTCAAAATTTTTAAGTTTGGTATCTTTTGCATGTTGTTGTTTTCTTTGAATTCTTTGAGTTTTGTTCTTGGTATTCTTCTTGATCTTCAAAGTGTTCTTGTTTTTCTTCTTGTTTTGATCTTAAAATTTTTAAGTTTGGTGTCCCTTTGTGTTTTTCCTTCTAATTCTCACATACTAGGTGTCTTAGATCTAAAAATTTTAAGTTTGGTATCTTTTTGTTGTTTTTCTCTTTTTTCATTAAATTCAAAAGTAAAAAAAAAATATCTTTTCTTATCTTTAATTGCAATTTTCAAAAATTACAACCAAAATTTCAAATTTTAATTTTAAAATCATTATCTTATCTTATCTTAATTTTAAATTTCAAAATTCAAATCTTTTCAAAAATCATATCTTTTTCAGATTACTATCTTATCTTTTTATCTTTCTTAAAAATACAAAAATATTATCTTATCTTTTGTTTCAAATTCAAATTTTAAAATTCAATTTCAAATTCAAAATTTAAATTTCAAATTTTAAAATTTAAAATTTAAAATTCAAATTTCAAAATTTAAAATTTAAAATTTAAAATTTAAAATTTAAATGTTTTTCAAAAATCAAATTTCAAACCAAATTTAAATTTCAAAATTCAAATCTTTTTCAAAAAAATCATATCTTTTTCAAAATCTTATCTTATCTTA
>NC_029785.2:38884943-38886977 GCF_000816755.2 Arachis ipaensis | reverse complement strand
AAAAATTTGATTCTTTCTTATTTTATCTTTCTTTTAAAATTTAAATTTCAAATTTTTTTAATTAGAAACTAACTTTTTTATTTTAATTTCAAATCTTTTTAATTTAAAAAAACTTATCTTATCTTTAATTCAAAATCTTTTCTATCTTATCTTCTTTTAAATTTTAAAATCTTTTCAAATCTTTTCAATTCTTATCTTATCTTGTTGACTTTTTTTTAAATATTTTTAAAATTAAATCTTTTCTAATCTTCTATCTTGTTTTCAAATATTTCTTAATTATTTAGTTGTTTTCTCTTTCTTCTTTTCAAAACTTCCTAACTAATTCCTCTCTCTTCTAATTTTTGAAATTTTTCTTCTATTTCTCTCTCTTTTTTTTTGAAATTTATTAATTTTCAATTCTTTTTAATTAATTAACCTTTATTTTTGAAATAAATAAATAAATAAAATAAAAACAAAAATATTTTAATTCTTGTTTATCCTTTTACTTCACTTTATTCGAATTCTTCTTCTTCTTCTACCTTTCTTCATCATGAACCCGAATGGGAATGAAAAGTTCAGAAGAACTCTGGGGTTCTATACAAACCCCACTGCTGACTTCTATGGAAGAAGTATTAGCGTACCTCATATTAGAGCAAGTAGCTTTGAACTAAACCCTCAACTCATTACCTTAGTGTAGCAAAACTGCCAGTATTCTGGACTTTCACAGGAAGAACCTACTGAGTTTTTGGCAGATTTCTTAAAGATTGCTGACACAGTACACAATGAAGGAGTAGACCAAGATGTCTACAGACTATTACTCTTTTCTTTTGCTGTAAAGGACCAAGCAAGGAGGTGGTTCTATAACCAGCCAAAAGCTAGCTTGAAAACTTGGAAACAGTTAGGTAGACAAGTTTTTAAATCAATACTTTCCTCCAAGAAAGATGACCGAGCTGAGACTGGACATCCAAGGCTTCAAACAAAGAGATAATGAATCTCTTCATGATGCCTGGGAGAGGTATAAAAGGATGCTAAGAAAATGTCCCACTGAAATATTTTTAGAATGGGAATAGTTAGACATCTTCTACTATGGACTTTCAGACATGGCTAAAATGTCTTTGGACCACTTTGCTGGTGGTTCCATATATATGAGAAAGAACATTGAAGAGGCTCATGAGCTTATTGAGACAGTTGCCACTAATCAGCATCTGTACTCATTGGTGCGCAGAAATTGTGATTACACTTTAATTATGTAAAATTCATCGCTCTTTCTTTCCCTGGTAATGGTACCAAAAACATGATGCCAATACCATGGTTCACAACTTCGCACAACTAACCAGCAAGTGCACTGGGTCGTCCAAGTAATACCTTACGTGAGTAAGGGTCGAATCCCACGGAGATTGTTGGTATGAAGCAAGCTATGGTCACCTTGTAAATCTCAGTTAGGCGGATATAAAATGGTAATGGAGTTTTCGAAAATAATTACTAAAATAGGGATAGAAATACTTATGTAATTCATTGGGGAGGATTTCAGATAAGCGCATAGAGATGCTTTCGTTCCTCTGAACCTCTGCTTTCCTGCTGTCTTCATCCAATCATTCTTACTCCTTTCCATGGCTGGCTTTTTGTAATGCATTACCATTGTCAATGGCTACTTTCGGTCTTCTCTCGGGAAAATGATCCAAATGCCCTGTCACGGCACGGCTAATCGTCTGGAGGCATCACCTTTGTCAATGGTTTCATCTTATCCTCTCAGTGAAAATGATCAACGCACCCTGTCACGGCACGGCTATTCATCTATCGGTTCTCAATCATGCTGGAATAGGATTTACTATCCTTTTGCGTGTGTCACTACGCCCAGCAATCGCGAGTTTGAAGCTCGTCACAGTCATGCAATCATTGAATCCTACTCGGAATACCACAGACAAGCTTTAGACTTTCTGGATTCTCTTGAATGCCGCCATCATTCTAGCTTACACCACGAAGATCCCAATATCTCGGACTCGGTCCCCTGTATTAGTAATCTAAGAGATATTCGTTCAATCGAAGGTAGAACGG
>NC_029785.2:38865367-38884918 GCF_000816755.2 Arachis ipaensis | reverse complement strand
TCTAATGTAGAACGGAAGTGGTTGTCAGGCACGCGTTCATAGGGAATGATGATGATTGTCACGTTCATCACATTCAGGTTGAAGTGCGAATGAATATCTTAGAAGCAAAATAAGATGAATTGAATAGAAAACAGTGGTACTTTGCATTAATCTTTGAGGAACAGCAGAGCTCCACACCTTAATCTATGGAGTGTAGAAACTCTACCGTTGAAAATACATAAGTGAAAAGTCCAGGCATGGCCAAATGGCCAGCCCCTTTGATCTAAGAACCAAGCGTCCAAAGATGATCAAAGGATTCAAAAATTCAAAGATATCCAATACAGTAGTAAAAGGTCCTATTTATAATAAACTAGTCACTAGGGTTTACAAAAGTAAGTAATTGATGCATAAATCCACTTCCGGGGCCCACTTGGTGTGTGCTTGGGCTGAGCTTGAGTGTTGTACGTGTAGAGGTCCTTCTTGGAGTTGAACGCCAGTATTTGTGCCAGTTTGGGTGTTCAACTCTGGTTTTGGATCCTTTTCTAGCGCTGGATGCCAGATTTGGGCAGAGAGCTGGCGTTGAACGCCAGTTTACGTCATCTAAACTTGGTCAAAGTATGGACTATTATATATTGCTGGAAATCCCTGGATGTCTACTTTCCAACGCAATTAGAAGCGTGCCATTTTGAGTTCTGTAGCTCCAGAAAATCTATTTTGAGTGCAGGGAGGTCAGAATCCAACAGCATCAGCAGTCTTTTTTCAAACTCTGAATCTGATTTTTGCTCAAGTCCCTCAATTTCAGCCAGAAAATACCTAAAATCACAGAAAAACACACAAACTCATAGTAAAGTCCAGAAATGTGAATTTAACATAAAAACTAATGAAAACATCCCTAAAAGTAACTAGATTCTACTAAAAACATACTAAAAACAATGCCAAAAAGCGTATAAATTATCCGCTCATCACTCATCTGCTGAGACTTCTATGAGAGGAGAGGTTAAGGCAATATCTATTGAATCTAACCCCCCAAAACAGGATGGCCCATTGGCTCAGCAATTACACGCCCTTGCCCAGCAACACTGGAATTGCAAGAGGCTTTGCGAGAAACTCAGGCTTCTAACAGGAATGTAAAAGCCCAGCTGAGTCAAACGTGGCAGTAGTTATCTAAGCAGATAACAGAAGAATGCCAGGCTATTCAACTGAGGAGTGGGAAATCCTTAAACACCCAACCTTAGTACAGTAGGAGATCAATAGAAGAAAGGCTAACAGAGGAACATCAGACTGATGTCCAAGACGTCTTTGAGGGCATTGAATGCCCAAAGAGGAATGTCATTGGCGTTCAACGCCAAGAAGGGGTGTCCATCCTTGGCGTTGAATGTCCAATCTGGGACAACAACAAGGACGTTGGATGCCCAAAAGGGAATAGTATCCCTGGCGTTGAACGCCCAAGCAAAGGAGGCTAGTCACATGCTGATAACAACCCATCTAAGCAAGCTAGTAACCCCTCTTCCAATACACACGGCACTTAGCCTTCACCAACCAAGATTGATGAGTATAAGGCTAAGATGCCATTTCCTCAGAAACTCTTTCAAGATGAAAAAGATAAATAGTTTGCCCACTTTGTGAATTATCTCAGAACATTAGAGATCAAGATCCTTTTTGCAGAGGCTCTTGAACAGATACCTTCTTATGCTAAGTTCACGAAGGACATCTTAAGTCATAAGAAGGATTGGAGAGAGGTAGAAACAGTCCTCCTCGCTGAAGAGTGCAGTACAGTCATTCAAAACAGCTTACCAGAGAAACTTAAGGATCTTGGAAGATTTATGATACCATGCACTCTAGGGAATACTTGCACAAGGACAGCTCTATGTGATCTTGGAGCAAGTATTAACCTAATACCTGCTTCATTAATAAAGAAGCTTTGCTTGACTGATGAAGTCAAACCAACCTGCATATGCCTTCAACTTGCTGATGGTTCTATTAAGATACCATCAGGCGTAGTTGAAGACATGATTGTCAGGGTTGACCCCTTTGCTTTTCCCACTGACTTTGTGGTGTTGGATATGGAAGAGCACAAGAGTGCATCCTTTATCCTAAGGAGACCCTTCCTAGTTACAGGACGGATCTTTATTGATGTTGAAAAAGGGGAAGAAACCCTGAGAGTCAATGAGGAAAAGTTCGTACTGAATGCTGTCAAGGCTATGCAGCATCCAGACACCCCAGAGGAATGCATGAGCATTGACCTCATTGATTCCCTAGTGAAAGAAGTAAACATGACTGCTGGACTCAAGGAAACGCTGAATGACATCCTTACAGATGCCTAGCCTGATTTAAAGGAACCTCTGGAAACTCCTAAGGAAAAGGAGAAGCCTCCAAAGCTTGAGCTCAAGCCATTACCATCCTCCATGAAATATGCATTTCTGGGAGATGGAGATATTTATCCTGTGATTATAAGCTCTGCCTTAGAGCCACAGGAAGAAGAAGCACTAATTCAAGTGCTCAAGACATACAAGACTGCCCTTGGGTGGACTATAAGTGACCTTAAGGGCATTAGCCCGACCTGATACATGCACAAAATCCTGTTGGAGGATGACGCCAAACCAGTGGTGCAACCACAAAGGCGACTAAATCTGGCAATGAAGGAAGTAGTGCAGAAGGAAGTCACTAAGCTTTGGGAGGCTGGGATTATTTATCCCGTTTCTGATAGCCCCTGGGTGAGCCTTGTCCAAGTTATTCCCAAGAAGGGAGGCATGACAGTGGTTCATAATGAAAAGAATGAACTGATCCCTACAAGGATAGTCACAGGGTGTCGTATGTGTATTGACTATAGAAGGCTTAATAACACCACCAGGAAGGATCATTTTCCTTTACAACTTGTCGACCAACTGCTAGAGAGACTAATAGGGCATGCATTTTATTGTTTCCTGGATGGATATTTCGGGTACAATCAAATAGCGGTGGATCCATAGAATCAATAGAAGACAACATTCACATGCCCATATGGCATGTTTACCTACAGGCGAATGTCCTTTGACTTGTGCAATGCACCTACCACCTTTCAGAGATGTATGTTATCCATCTTCTCTGATATGGTAGAGAAGTTCCTTGAAGTGTTCATGGATGACTTCTCTATCTTTGGAGACTCATTTGACTCCTGACTTGATCATTTGGCCCTAGTTGTGAAAAGATGTCAAGAAACAAACCTAGTTCTAAACTGGAAAAAATGCCACTTCATGGTGACTGAAGGCATTGTTCTTGGGCATCGGATTTCAAACAAGGGAATAGAAGTAGATCAAGCTAAGGTGGATGTGATTGAATGATTGCCACCACCAACTAATGTCAAGGCAATCAGAAGTTTCCTAGGACATGCAAGATTTTACAGGAGGTTCATAAAAGATTTTTCTAAAATCACAAAACCCCTATGTAATCTCTTGGCCACTAATGTTCCATTTGTCTTTGACCAAGAATACCTGCATGCCTTTGAAATCCCAAAAGCCAAGATTGTCACTGCTCCTGTCATTTCTGCACCCAATTGGAAATTGCCATTCGAACTGATGTGTGATGCTAGTGACCATGCCATTGGCACAGTTATGGGGCAGGGACATGACAAGCTTCTGTATGTCATTTATTATGCTAGTCGTGTACTAAATGATGCGCAGAAAAACTACACTACTACAGAAAAGGAATTACTTGCAGTGGTATATGCCATTGACAAGTTCAGATCCTACCTAGTAGGATCTAAGGTCATTATCTACACTGACCATGCTGCTCTGAGGTATCTACTCACTAAGCAAGATTCTAAGCCCATGCTCATAAGATAGGTATTACTCCTACAAGAGTTTTTGATATAGAAATCAGAGACAGAAAAGGTACAATAGCAGGGGCGTCTCTCCCTCCTACTGAGATCTCTGAGACCTTTCCGGATGAGCAACTCTTCGCCATTCAGACAGCACCCTGGTTTGCAGACATTGCAATTTACAAGGCGATAAGGTTCATTCCTAAAGAGTACAACAGGCAGCAAGCCTGGAAACTCATGCATAATGCAAAGTATTACCTGTGGGATGAGCCATATCTCTTTAAGACATGCTCGGATAGAATAATCTGATGCTTGTGTCTGAAAAAGAGGCACAGAGAATGCTATGGCATTGCCATGGCTCAAACTATAGAGGACACTTTGGAGGTGAGTAGACAGCCACCAAGGTTCTCCAAAGTGGCTTCTACTGGCCCACTCTCTTTAATAACTCTAAAGAGTTTGTCCGTAACTGTGATAGTTGCCAAAGGGCTGGCAATCTCCCTCATGGTCATGGCATGCCTCAGCAAGGAATCCTAGAGATTGAGTTGTTTGACGTATGGGGTATAAATTTCATCATTTCCTGCCTTCATACTCAAACACCTACATCCTTATAGCAGTAGATTATGTGTCTAAATGGGTTGAAGAAATAACAATACCCACTAATGACACCAGAGTAGTGATGAAGTTCCTCCAAAAGAACATCTTCAGCAGATTTGGTGTCCCTAGGACACTAATTAGTGATGGAGGTACTCATTTCTGCAACAGACAACTGGATTCAGTCTTAAGCCGTTACGGAGTTTGCCATAAAGTAGCAACACCGTATCATCCCCAAACAAATGGGTAAGCTAAAATCTCAAATAGAGAACTAAAGCGAATCCTAGAGAGGACAGTATGCCCCTCTAGAAAGGATTGGGCTAGAAAGCTTGATGATGCTCTATGGGCAAACAGAACAACTTTCAAAACCCCCATTGGAACCTCACCATATCAGCTAGTATATGGAAAATCCTGTCATCTGCCAGTGGAACTAGAACACAAGGCATATTGGGCTACTAGATTCCTTAACCTTGATGCTAAAGCAGTAGGAGAGAAATGGCTTCTCCAACTAAATGAGTTGGACGAATTTTGCTTAGCTGCATTTGCAAATGCAAAGATCTATAAGGAAAAGGCAAAAAGGTGGCATGATAGGAAGATATCTTCCTAGTCTTTGAACCAGGACAGAAGGTCCTGCTCTTCAACTCAAGACTCAAACTATTCCCTGGGAAACTCAAATCCCGTTGGACGGCACCGTTTGTGATTACTAGTGTATCACCTTACGGGCACATAGAACTTCAAGGTAAGGATACTAACACAAAATTCACTGTCAATGGACAGAGGATCAAGCATTACCTTGGAGGAGATATTGAGCCAGGAGGCTCAACACTGCTACTAAGTTAAATGCAATGAAGTCCAGTTAAAGACATTAAAGAAGCGCTTGTTGGGAGGCAACCCAATGATTAATGGTATATTATTTTCTAATTTTCTAATTATTTCAATTTTAATTAAATTTTCATTATAATTTATTTTTAATTAGGTTGATTTTAATGTTAGTGATCATGAACAGTGTTTAAGCAGAGACAGAATGATGCAGAACAGCAAACAGAATACCTAGGAGAAAGGATCTCTCTAGCGTTAAACGCCAGAAAAGAGTGGAAATTGGGCGTTCAAACACCCATGGAGGTAGCAAGCCTGGCGTTAAAATGCCAGCCAGGGAGCCTGGCTGGGTGTTCAACGCCCAATGGGAAAAACAAGCCTGGCGTTTGAACGCCAGCCAGGGTACCTAGCTGGGCATTTAAACGCCCAAAAAGGAGGGCAGTATGGCGTTGAACACCAGAATGGGTTCTATTCTGGGCGTTCAATGCCCAGCAAGCAAAGGCAGTAGCGTTAAACGCCAGAATGCAGCCATTCTGGGCGTTTAAACGCCAGTAAGACAGCATGGGAGGTAATTTCCAAAACCTTATATTTTCTTTATTCAATCTATCTTTTTCAAATTCAAATTTGAATTTCTTTGATTTTCAAATCAAATCTTGTTCAAATATTTCGAATTCAATTTAATTTCAAATTTAAAATAATTTCAAATCTTTTCAAATCTTTTTCAAAATCTCATATCTTTTTCAACTAGTTTTTAAATCCTTTCAAATCTTTTCTTATCTTTTGAAATTCTTTTTCCTATCTTTTATTAAACTTTCAAATCTTTTTCATACTTCTTATCCTATCTTTATATCTTTTATATATTTTTCATATCTTTTTCTTATCTTTCAAGCTTAACACCTTATCTTTTTCTATCTTTTTCAAAATTTTTATCTTTCTTTTAAGATTGAGTTCGAAAATCCCTCCCCCCTCCCTATATATATGTGTCCGTGCCCCCTCTCCCTCATTCACCACCTCTTCATTCGAATTTACTTCTCATTTTCTCTTCTCCTTCACTTTTCTTCTTCTTCCTTTCTTACCTTTTGCTCGAGGATGAGAAAATCTTTTAAGTTTGTTGTGGAAGGAGCCCTATTCTCTTATCAACAATTCGAATTCCATGGCTCCAAGAAGTGGCAAGACCGCTCCAAGAAACAAGAAAGAAGATGACCCAACAGTTATTTTTAAACATGTTCAATTCTATACCAAGCAACATGAAAGGCATTATCACAAGATAATGAGTAAAAGGCCAGTAATCCCTGAGGTGGGATTCAAATTAGGAGAAGAAGAATACCCGAAGATTCAAGAGCAAATTCGAAAGAGAGGCTGAAAGATTCTAACTAATCCTGAGATCATTGTTGGATATAACATGATCCATGAATTCTATACAAATCTGTGGATGACAGATAAGCAAAAGAAAGATGGAACAACATTCCATACTTTTCGCACTATAGTCAGGGGGAAGATCATCTACTTTCATCTGGATAGGGTGAGAGAGATCTTTAAATTACCCTTACAAAGGGATGACCCTTATTCCTACAATAGAAGGGTGGTAGCCAACCCTAAGCTGGATCAAGTCCTAGAGGACATCTGCCTGCCTGGAACTCAATGGATTGAGGATGCAAAAGGCAAGCCAAACTAGCTGAAAAGAATGAACCTCAAGCCAATTGCTAGAGGATGGTTAGACTTTATTGGGTGTTCTATACTCCCTACAAGTAATTGCTCTGAAGTCACTATTCAGAGAGCTGTGATGGTTCACTGCATCATGATGGGGAATGAGGTAGAAGTCCACCAAATAATCCCCCGTGAGATGTATGATGCGGGCAGAAATTAGCGAATTAAAAATTGTTAATTTATATACGTTGCAAGTATAGTTCTTAACTTGCCAGAAATTTGTCTATCAATTTAAAAAGGTGTCACAGAAAATTGAAATTAAAATACTGGGAGTATGAATCCCAGGTCGTCTCCCAACGAGTTGCAGGAAAGGGTGCTATTTTATTAATCAGAATGTTTTCAAAAAGGTTTTGGTTGAATGGCAGAAAATTAAATTAGAGAATTTATATAGATTTAAATAAAAGCCTTGACTGGGAGTTGATTATATGGAAGCCCTATTCTTGATGGAATACTCTCAAGATTAATTAACAATTGAGAGTTATTTCGTTTAGTTATCCCTTACTAAGTAGGGGAACGTCAAATAAGTTGGAATGCTGTTCTATCCACAAGTCCGAATCCACTCTTGGGAGGATTGGTGTCAGAAACTAGAGAACAAACCAGCAATAACCCAATTACAATCTTTCTCTTGAACCTTCCAACTCAAGGGTTCCTTTCAATCAACTCTCCATCAAGTTAGGGAACTACTCACTCATTGTAAATGTAATATTCATAGCATATGAAAAGGAATTAAAGAAAGACATTGTAAATAAAAATCAAAATAGTTAATTAAAAATAAAAGTGATCCTTGTATTAAATAATCCTAAAAATATTCCAATGGTAAAATTAAACAAAGCAAAGAACATGGAAGAGTAAACCAAGTAAAGAAAACGAACTAGAATGATGAAGTCTTGATGAGGTAATAACTCTTCTCAATATCCCAATGCAAAAGCAAGAGAAAATTAAAATCCTAAAAACTATGAATGTGTAGAGAGAAAACCTAGAGGAGGAATGAAAACTAGATCTAAAAAACTAAAAATTGTGTAGAATGAATGTTGTTTTTGATTTCTGCATGTTCTCTGGCTCTAGTCTACTGTTCTGGGCCAAAAACTGGGTCAAAATAAGGTCCAAAATCGCCCCCAGCAAATTCTGCAGATTATGCAGATCGCGCATGTCATGCGATCGCATTGTCCATGCGGACGCATCATTCGCGTTTTTCCCTGCCACGCGTTCGCGTTGTCCACGCCTCCGCGTCTCTTATGCTTTTCCATTCCGCGCGGTCGCGTGAGCCATGCGGCCACGTCACTGCGATTTCTCCTCTTCCGCGCGGTCGCGTGAGCCATGCGGCCGCGTCACTTCTCGCTGGTTATCTCCTAAATTTCTTGTGTTCCTTCCATTTTTTGCTAGCTTCCTTTCTAATCTCCAACTCATTCATGCCCTATAAAGCCTGAAACGCTTAACACACAGATCACAGCATCGAATGGAATAAAAGAGAATTAAAATGCATAATTAAAAGTCCCTAGGAAGCATTTTTCAATCATGTAATAATTTCAGGAAGGAAATATAAATGCATGCTAAATTAATGAATAAGTGGGTAAGGATCATGATAAAACCACACAATTAAACACAATATAAATCATAAAATAGAGGTTTATCAATGTACAAGTTGGCAAACAAGATGTCTACTAATGCCATGCCGGCCTATCCAAACCTTATCTTTCGCCTACGCCAAGACGCTAACGTCTTGATCCATGTGGGAAATTTTATTCCAATGGAAAGCCCAATCACCAAGTAGGTGATGGAAAACTCTAAGATACCAGAGGATCATTCCAAAAGGAAGGCACATGAGCCTCCCAAAGAGATCCCTCCAATTGAGTATTAGGACCAGCTGAAGGCGTCTGTGATGCACTTGCAAACCACCTTAGATCAACTTAGAAAGGAGCAGAAAAATCAAACTAGCATGATTTGCAAACTAATCAAAGATCAAGAGAAGCAGGGGCGTGAGATAGAGGAGTTAAAGTGCCAGAAGCTCTCCCCTGAAGAGCCCAGCACCCCTCAAGCTGAAGGTTGTTGAGTTTTAACTCTATGACTATTTCAATTCCTATTTTTCATAGTTCCATCCTAATTTAAAGTTACATGATCACCAGTAGTATTTAAGTCTTTATTTTATTTTTTTAGAATTACATAAGCATTAGTAGTAATTAATTTTTATTTTCCAATTAGCTATAAAATATTCCTCTTATCATCATTAAACATGAATAAAATAGTGATTTTTTTAGAAGAATTAAAGATACATAAATTTCAAGTTATATAATAAGAATAGTTCAATTATTTTGATGTGGTGGCATTGCTTTTATTTTCTGAATGTATGAATAAATAGTTCATATCTGAAGTTGAAATTAAGAATGTTGGCTATTGAAAAAATGATGAAAAATGAAAAGTATTATTGGTAATCTGAAAAATCCAAAAAATTATTCTTGAAGCAAGAAAAAGCAACAAAAAGAAGAAGAAAAAGCATGTTGCAAAAGAAAAAAATAATATATATGCATGCGAAAAAGAGAAAAAAAATAATAATGGCGAAAAAAAAAAGCAGAAGAAGCCAATAGCTCTTTAAATCAAGAGGCAAGAGCAAAAAGCCAATAACCATTTAAACCAAAAGGCAAATATAAAAGGATCCAAGGCTTTGAGTATCAATGATTAGGAGGGCTACAAGGAATAAAATCCTGGCCTAAGCAGCTCAACCAAGCTATCCCTAACCATATGCTTGTGGTGTGAAGGTGTCAAGTGAAAAGCTTGAGACTGAGCAGTTAAAGTCGTGGTCCAAAAAAAAAAGAGTGTGCTTAAGAACTTTGGACACCTCTATCTGGGGATTCTAGCAAAGCTGAATCACAATCTGAAAGGGTTCACCCAATTAAAGTGTCTGTGGCATTTATGTATCCGGTGGTAATATTGGAAAACAAAGTGCTTAGGGTCACGGCCAAGACTCTAAATGCTGTGTTCAAGAATAAAAAAGAACTGAACTAGGAGAGCCAATAATATCATATGAATTCTAAGTTCCTAAAGAGACTAACATTTTTGAGTTTCAATGGATAGTGAGATGCCAAAACTATTCAGAAGTAAAAAGCTACTAAGTCCCGCTCATCTAATTAAAACTGAGCTTCATTAGAAACTCTGAGATTTATTGTATCTTACTCTTATTTTTATCCAAATTTGGTTTTAGTTGCTTGGGGACAAGCAACAGTTTATGTTTGCTGTTGTGATGAGCGGATATTTTATATGCTTTTTGGCATCATTTTTATATAGTTTTTAGCATGTTTTGTTTAAGTTTTATTATATTTTCATAGGTTTTAGTGTTAAATTCACATTTTTGGATTCTACTTTGAGTTTGTGTATTCTTATGCAATTTCAAATATTTTCTGGCTGAAATTAAGGAGCTGGAGCAAAAGTCTGATTCAGAACACAAAAAGCATTACAGATGCTGTCCAAATCTGACCTCCTTACACTCGAAAGAGCTTTTCTGGAGTTACAGACGTCCAAATAGAGAGTTCTCAATGGCTATGGAAAGCTGACTTCCAGAGCTTTCTAGAAATATATAATAGTTTATACTTTGTTTCAGAATTGAAGGCCCAAAACTGGCGTCCAACGCCAGCCTCCTGCCCCAGTCTAGGCATCCAATGCCCAAAGAAGGAGACCAGCATCCAAAGGCCCAAAGAGGACCCTCTAGCCAGTGTTAAAAACCCTAGAGGCCTCATAGCACGTGGATCTCATCAAAGCTCAGCCCAAACACTCACCAAGTGGGCCCCAGAAGTGAATTTTAGCACTAAAAAGACTGTTTTACCCTTCTTATGTAATCCTTAGTCATTAGTTTAGTATTTAAGGAATATTTTACATAATCTTTAAGGACTTTATGCCATATTTCGTTTTTCACATTGTGTTTTCTATCAGTATGAGTTTCTAAACCTCCTAGGTTGAGGGGAGGAGCTCTGCTGAGTTTTTTGGATTAATAAAAGTAATACTGTTTTTTTTCAATCCGTGTTTGATTCAATTCTAAGATGTATCTTCGTTCTTCAACTTGATGAATGGGATGACCTGTGACAATCATCTTCGTTCTTCATACTAAGACCGCATGCCTGAAAACCACGCATGTTCTTCTTGGGTTCATGTGAATACGTAACTGGAAAGCATCGAACCGCCAGCTTGATTATACATCTCTTAGACGGATAATCCACGACCTCATTGGGGACATCTCAAGACACCAGTTCAGCCGAGGTATGGGGAGATTAGTGTCTCTGTGTTAGAGGCTAGAACCCAAAGGCACAACATTCTCTTATCTGGAAGATTCGACCTTATTTGTGGCGTTTTGAGTAGGATCATTAAGGAGAATGGACTGCAGGAGCTTCACCCTCAATTAGAGTGGATCCACACTAACCCTGGGGTTTAGATTTGGAGGAGATTGGCGATTGCGACCGTACGACATTGATCACATACAGTCTGCCATAGAAGAAATCATTCACAATTGAAGAAGACAGTAAGATTAGAGTTAATCCAGAAGTGTGGGGATCTCATTATTCCTTTTATGCAATTAAACAATATACCAACATCTCCTACTCACCTGACTAAGAACCATATCTTACTTCAAACCACAATCCTCATGGGATCGACCCTGACTCGCTCAAGTATTACTTGGACGACTCAGTGCACTTGCTGGTTCAGTTGTATGAAGTGTGGGGATTCGTGCACCAATTGTTAGATGAAGAATAAATATTAGAAAGTATGATTAGAGGAGAATTGAGTGAATCAATCCTAAACACTTGAGTGACTAAAGAGTATACACGTCCGGTGAGAAGTTCGACTGCTCAATTCTATGTTTTCACCCGTGATTATCTCTTATCTTGCAAGTATGTAAATTCTTTTTTAGAACTCTAATCAATTGTTGGATTTGATTTGATTGTGATTGCTTCATCCCTTATGTTTATATATGTATTCTTGAAAATTTATTTATTTTGACTAAGTAGTTACATGCATTTAGATAGATTGCATATAGATAGTTTGCATCGAATAAATGTTGATATCCCTTTCTTGTTTCTTCCTCGATGTTTAGCATGAGGACATGATGTTCTTTAAGTGTGGGAAGATTGATAAACCACTATTTTATGTTATATTTTGTATTGAAATGAGTGAATTTTATCAACTTATCTCACATTTATTCACTGAAATAGCATGTTTTGTGAATTTCTCCTAATTGTGCTTAATAGTTAAAAACATGTTTTTTAGGCTCTTAAATTGCTAAATTTAATTTATGAAGAAGTGAAGAAAAAGTATGTAAAAGTAGAAAATTCATGAAGAAATGAAGTTTTGGAAATCTGCGCATTTGTGCGTACGCATGCCTCATGCGTACGCGTTACCTGGAATTTCGCCAATTTGTGCGTACGCATGCCTCATCCGTATGCATGACTGTCAGCATGTGATTTCGCTTAAGTGAACACGTGGGTCGTGATTTTAGGCCAATTTTGAGCCAAATCCAACTCATTTTTTATGTATTTGATGCAATTCTCAAGGAGGATCAAAGGGCAAGTAGGAAGTAGAGATAGAATAGTTTTACATCATATATTAGGGTAGAATTGTAGAGAGAGAAGCTCTCTCTTCTCTCTAGAATTTAGAGTTCTTAGTTTAATTTCTTCTTAATTTTAACATTGAATTTTGTTTTAATTTAGTTTCCTTTACTTTTTATTATTCTATTATCCTAGTTTATTTAGTTTCTCTTGTTAATTTTTTTTATTTTGTCAATTTCAGTTTATGAACTCTCTTGTTAATTCCTTTTGTAATTCTTACAATTTATCATATTTTACTTTTGTGCATCCTATGTGTTTGATAAAATGCTACTTTTAGTTATGGAGTAGATTTTTGTATTCTTGGCTTGGGTTGGTAACTTGGGTAACCTTGAGTTACTAATATCCAAGTAATTGATAAATTGGAGATCTTAATTGGTCTTTTTTTTATTGACGCTAGTCTTTCACTAAGTTAATTAGTGAGTTGGCTAGGATTTATGGATTAGGATTAGTTAAGCCCATTTGACTTTCTTCCGATGTTGGGGATGACGAAGTGGGTTTGCTCTTTGCAATTATCGTATTGTGGTTAGTAACAAGGAAAGTGATCTTTAACCATCAACCTTTGCCAAGATCTTTTTACCATTTGAGTTTCCTTTCCTTTGTTAGTTAATTGCCATTTACTTTCTTGTTATTTAATTTTGTCTCTTTCTATCAACCCTCGATTTCTCTTATAGCCAATAATTGAGCACTTGATTGCAATTTCTAAGGAGAACGACCTAGAATTCTACTCCTGGTTATTTGGTTTGGATTATGACAACCTTTTAAATTTTGATCGAGAGTTAATTGTTGGTTTGGACTATCCTTGCAATGGAATTCTTTTTGAGAGAAATTCTAGACTGACATTAATTTCTCCATCAATAAGATTAGGGTTAGTCTAAGTAATTAATGTTTTAAATATTAATACTATCATTTTGGAAAAATGAAGAAATTAAGTATATTACTTCTAATTAATTTGGTTGGGACATTTTATGGAAAATAATTTGTGAAATTGACGAGCAAATAGTATTTTCTATATATAATTAGTGTTGGATTTAATTTGGGTTTCAATTACTATATTGTCCATAATTTTATCAGATATTACCATAATGCCCCTAACCCTAACTTTTGAAAATAAAAGCCTAAGCCTTCCCAAACCTAGCTGCCGAAACCCTACTCCAATTGCCCTCTTCTCAGACCCAGCAGCAATGATACCAACCTTTCCCTTTCTCAAATCAGTCGCAGCAGTAAAGGGGGAAAGAGATGCAGAAGAAAAACGGACCAGGGAAGAGGGGGCAGAGCTGCGATCAGGAGAGGAGGTGAGCCACGCTGCTGCCTCCATTCAGCCCGTCGCCACAGAGCCGTCCTTGTCGCCGATGACGGAGAACCGAGAGAGAGGAACGTGCGAGGAGAGGAAGGCGCCGTGTCTGGAAGCTGCACCGTCGTTCTTACTACACCGCCGTCATCCTTGCCATAGAGCCAGTCACCGTCCTTTATGGCAGAGAGAGAGAGAGCGCACGCGATAGGGGAGCCCTGTTGAAGCCGGTCTGCTGCCTCTATTTCTGCCGCTGTGTCACGGAGAAGAGAGAGAGCCGCGCCGCACCTCAATCACTGCTAATCCACCGAAGCTGGCGCACGAGAAGAGGGGAAGGAACGCTGCCTTGCGTCGTCGTTGGCGTGCCTGGGCGCTGTTGCTGCGAACGTGCCGTCGCCGGAGCTGGGTGGTTGCTGTCATGGGAACCGTGAAAGGAGGGAGAAGCCGTGCCGCTGTTCTGGCCGCCGGAGCTTCTATGGCAGTCAGAAGCTGCCACTGCCCAACCAGCTGCAATAGGGGTTGTCTCCTGTCATGTATGGCTGCCGGAGAAGCTGTTGTGGCCGCCGGATCCATCACCAAAACTTCTGCAATTTGATTCAGTCTTTAATCCTTTCTCACGGTAAGCATCTTCATTCTGGAGCTCTTGAAAATCAATATGCTGCTATATTTGGCCACAGATTCTGAGGTTTTGTAACATAGGGTCAAGCTCCGGTTATTGCGGGTCACAATTAAAGCTGCTGCCGAACCGGTTCGGAGACCGCCGCTGTTCGGTTCATCCGTTCCTTCTTCGTTTCGGTAAGTATGTTTTGGAAAGCCTCGCGTTAGTATTTCGTTGTGTTGGTTAATGATTATGAATTTTGGTAACGTGGGGGTAAAGTCCTGATTGTTTTATGTTGCGATTAGAGTCGTTGAGATTGTTGCGAAAGTGGCTGGGAGCTGAGATTTCGGTTGTTGATTTCGGGTTGAAGCGAAAAGAACTCATGAGGCGTTTGGATTGTGGAATTGCGTTTTGAGGTAGGGGAGCTTTCCAAAGACTATATTCTTATATATTGAAATTATTACATATGGATACTGATGTAAGAGAATGTGTATTTGGTGATTGTATCGGCTTTATGTATGGTTTGATTTGCCTTGGTTGATTATGAACGTCTGTTGGTTGAATTGTGTGGTTTTGTGAAACGGAATGCTTTTCAAGTTGATTGTTTTAAAGCTTTGAGATCGAGTTTAATCCGTTGAGAATTGATTTGAGTTAATTTTCTTGAGAATGTGAAAAATAGAATCCACTCTTGAATTCAGCCTGGCTTGCTCTAAATGATCTGGTTTTTGATACATAGTTGTTACTGAACCGTTTCCTTGAACCTTTAGAAATGAGTTTATTCGGCTGATAATGATTTGATTTTGAAACGGTTTTCTTGAAATATGGTATTGAGATTAACTGTTGGATTTTGGCTTGCCTTTGAATTGATTTTGGATTTTGGGCTGTTGGAAAAGGATTGTGGAATGGTTTTGTTGGGACCCGAACCGGGTGGCAAAGTCCAAGTTTTAGGGGAGATGCTGCCGGAATTTCTATAAAATCCGAGTCTTTATTGAAATGTTGTTTGGAAAAATGATGAGTTACTATTTTATTTGAATTATCAAGAAAAGGATGATTCATGCTTTTGATATGAATTATTAAAGAGGAAATTGTGATTTAGTCTTGCTTCTTAAGAAAGGCATTGTATCTCTTTCAGGAGAAAGTTATTTAGATGAAACTTATGTTTTAAATCTGTTTTAAATGTGACAAGGGCAATGCCTTTGAATTTGACTTGAGGGTTTCAATTAGAGGAGTTTCAATGACGTTGAAAGAACCTGAATTTCTTTTGACAAGTTTCATTTTGAAATGTTTTGAGAAAGGTTTTAAGTACTCTTTGAATTATGAATTCTTGCAAGACTAAAACAATTTTGAACAGTTGAAACGCCTTAGAAATTATCATGGGGGATTGAATTTGGTCTTTCCTAAGTAAAGGAAACGGCTTGAAAGAAGTAAATGATTACGTGACTCGGTTTGGTTTAGATCCTATTTTATTACTCAAATCGGAAAGCCAAGGTTTTAATGATTTTAAATGAATTTGGCAAAATGAGTTATGCTATTCTCCCCTAAGGACTTGGGACCTTGCCAAGGAACTTTTGTTACAAAAATCCCATTGTTGGATGGGTGGTTTTGAATGTTTCAAAGGGAATCTTTAACTTTCCATGGTTTTGGAAGTTTTGGAAAGAGGAAGCCGAGAGTGGCTTGTTTTAAAAAGGGAACTTTCCTTGAGTAAAAGTGGCTTATGAGCCTGAGATAATTTGAGTAATGAGATCTTTAAAGCCAAGGCTGAAAAGAGTTGAAACTTGATTTCAAAGTGAAATGAATTAAGAAAATGATTTATGGCTTAAATGCCAGTTTCATGAATTTGATGATTTTGAATGTGGAAGTGCTGTTTTGTTGTCAGCCAGAATGGCTGTGTATGATTATAAATATTGGCTGGTTCTGGATTGAACCGTGAGCCAGATGGCTGAGATGGATGTTGATCCATGATTGAGAATGAAAGCATTTATGCTGAGATATTAATAAGTTGTGATATTGCACTTCCACTATCGGAGATAAGAGTTTCCCTAGGAGGAAGCGGTGGCTAGCCACCACGTGCTCCAGGTTGAGACTCGAAGCTCTTTTTATCCTATGTCGTAAGTGTGGCGGGGCACTGTAAAAGTCCCAGATGAGCTCGCCCCCGTAAATATTCACCAATGAGGGTGATAGATATGGATCATGATTATGATCAAGTTTATGATGAGTATAACTCGAGTTAGGGATGCGTGACAGAGGGACAGTCCAATGGTTAGCTACCAGGACTTGTCGGGTTGGCTCTATAACCGATTGATGATATCATCAGCCACTAGGGACAAACATGCATCATATGCATTTATGTGACATTGGTTGGGTGTGCATATTATACTTGGTTTGCCTATGTGATTAATTGCTAACTGTTCTACTTGTAATAACTGTTCGTTTGTGCTTGAACTTCCTATCTATGTTTGCATCTGGGACTCTGTTGGATTGTGGTGATTGGTTGTTGACTGGATTGTTTGGGCTAGGGCCGTGGTTGAATTGAGATGGACTGATGGTTGGTTTCGGTTTTGTGTTTCTGATTTGGAAAAATATGAAAGGCTATTTTGGTTCAGCATGGTTAAACCTTTTTGAAAGGCTTTTGAGTTTTTGTGAATTCAACGGTTCCTCTTTTAGAAAAGATTTCTGACGTTACTTTTATTGTAAACTGTTATTTTTGAAGAGAGGCATAAGATGGGTAGTAATCACTGGTACGGTTTATCTTCACGTATCCTATTACAGTAATTCCCAAAAACCCTCTACTGAGAACCCTTTCGAGGATGATGTTCTCACCCCCCTACATTTTTTCCCTTTCAGGATATGGGCGCAGGAGTTACGAAGAGTATATTTATTTGTTGTTGAGATGCTCTGTATTGTTTTAGTTATGGTTTATTGTACCCTCGCCTTTATCTTGATATATTCTGTAAGAGGGATAGGGATTGTATTGGTTAATGCTTGTAATAATGTTTATATATATGTATGTATATATATGGATATACTCTTTATGAGTTTCTGAAAGTTGTATGGTATCTATGGATGTGCGTTGTCGAACGAAAGTATTTTCGGAGCGGTATTGCGATTTAAAGTTTTTAAACAGGCTCATAATTTAGTATTAAATAGTATAAAAGTCGTCGTAATGTCCGAGCTATCAGAGTCGTGCAGCCGGAAGCGTGAGCTTTGGTAGTTAGGGTGTTACAGGGGGGATCCAGAATACATCTTTCTCATCTCTTTACTTTTCTTCATTATCATGAGTCACTAAACCTCCATTGTTGAAGGTTAGGAGCTCTGTTTGGTTTATGAATTTATAATGTGAGTATTTTCTTTATTTTAATTCATGCTTCTTTACTTTTTCAAGATTGAGTTTCGTTCTTCATCATTAATTATTAGAAGTATTGGAAAATATTCTAACTCTGTCTTGGATTCTGTTATTACTTTGGAAAAATTAATTTCGGAATTAGCTTGAAACTCATATCATAATCTTCAATTATTTAGAACTAGTTTTGAATACGTGACATATAATTCAACTAGGGAGAGTTTTTGATTATTGTGTGGCTTAAAAATAGAAACCGTTCTTCACCTCTTTTCTTGATTCATTGACCAAAGAATTGGTGATCGATTGGGTTAAGAGAAATTAAATTACCAAGGAATTAGAATTTGATTATAAATGATTTGTTGCAAAAAAATTTTTGCCTGAGTTAAAATAAGAAAGCATAAGCATTGTTCTTCCAAGAATCAAATATCTCTGAGGCCTTCAACATCCTCATCCATTGATTTTCTTCTAACTTCATAAAGCATTCTCTTATTCTCTTCTTCACTATTCTTGTTTCTAATTCAAGATAACAATCCTCTTCCCAATGTTTGATTAACCTAATTAGAGACTAAATTAGACGTTACTTGCCTCAATCCATTAATTCCCATGAAAATGATATCTACTTAACATAATGTTACTTGAACGATTTGGTGTACTTTCCAATTTACTTTGTAACATATTCAATTTTTAACTATTACTTTCCTTTATTTAATAACTCATAACTTTTAATTTATTAGAAAAAGTTCACCCTGAACATGGACACTTAGACTTAGTAGTCCTAACAAAGTGGGGACGAAGGACACGAGTTGAACAATACTGTGCAGGTGGACATGAATGTGGTATGGCTTGAGATACTTGATAAGTCATACATGAACTGCATTAATGATAATGGATCCTTCAATGCTGGTCCTCTTTGCTCGGGCTACATTAGCCACCAACATACCTCCACCAAAGACGGTCACTCATTTATGGGAGTAGGTCCACAAACTCACGCAAATCCTACATGAACAGAGTCAGTACCAACACGAAGCTGAGGAGCATATCTGAATCCTCCTTGCTTGCCAAGACGAGTGGGATGGTAGATGGGATCAACAGACTATTGCAGCAGCCTGAGTAGACATCTTGAGGGATAGGGTATAGATTCGCAAGATAAGGGAGGATAATATGGTAAATAGATATTGGACTTATTTAATTAAAAAAATTAAAACTAATTAGCTATTACCATCAAATTCACAATGCGATGTATCTGATAGTAACTAATTAATTTAATTTTTTAACTTAAAAAAAATTATGATTACTATTGAATTTACTATTGAAAAAATCTGACTGTAATATCGTTTAAAAATCGTCAATTTTGGTGTTTTTTTACTGTCAGATATACTCAATAGTATTGGGTGAAATGTGAGTTGGATGACAAAAATTTGATGGTAAGATGTTTTTATTGATGATTTTTTCATCGCAATAGATCTGAAAGTATGTCCAATGGTAATATAATTCATTGTTAGATTTATGTATGGAATCTAATGGTAAATGGATAATTTCTTGTAATGTTAATCATGGTAAAACTTAGTAACAAATATCTAAAGTTCTTAGGTAGCATTTGTTTGCGAGACAGAAAATGAGAGAGAATGACTGAGAGACAATGACTGAGAGACAGAAACTTAAAAAAGTCTTAGTATTGTGTTTGGGGTAGTAATTTACAGGACTGAATTATGTCTCAGTATCCTGTTTGGTTTGAATTAAAACTAGATACTGAAATTGTTAAATCTACAATTATACCCTTAAATTTTGTATGCAACCCTAATCCTAAATCTAGATTTTAGTTTTTCAGAAATGTCGTCCTAACCCACT